>NC_041389.1:79350866-79420074 GCF_002162155.2 Triticum dicoccoides | reverse complement strand
ATGACAACTGCACATGCTGATTTTCCACGAAATAGGAGAAAAACGTCTCACGAACATCCTCCACCGGCCAGGGCTGACTTATCGCCATCACCGGGCGAACCTCACTCTGGATGGCGTTGTCGGCGGCCGGCTCCTGCCTTCACTTAATTGCAATTCTCTCACTTCTTGATTCAGTCCCCCCCCCCCCCTAGCTTCGTGAATCTCGCTGCTCGGGCTTCTTGAAAAGATTTAGAACCTTTCTAGAGACCAACCTGAAACCAAAACAATAGAGGCAAATCTTAGTGATGTGTCAATAAGATACATAATTTCAGTGATCTGTCAGTTTGTTTGTTCAGTGAGATACATATATTTCTTCCTCGCAAACAATATTTCAGGTTAATATGCCAAGCAAATTTCAGTAGCAGCAGACCATACTTGAACGAATTTGTAAACTAGCTACCTTGCTAGACAACAAACAGGCAACTTAGAGCTGAAGCATCATATCAAACAAAGACACAGTCCAAGAAATAAAGCTTCTCATTAGTTACATTGTTATTTCAGCTTGAATGCATCACTGTAACTCTGCTGAATTTGGAAAGCCAATACAGCAGAATCACGTGTGTGGAGCAGCTGCAGCCTGCAGCTAAATAAACACCAAAAACTTTGCTAATCTCGATATCACTATAATATGAAACTCCAGTCCAGATGTAGTGTGTGGTGTGTGGAGATCCATCCTGAAACTGAAACTGAAACTTAAGGAAGGATCTTGATACGCAACAAGCAACTAACTCAGATGCTCTGTTTAGAGCAGAAATTGTTTCAATACTAGAATGTAGAGGTGAATTCTGCAAGCCAAAAACGAATTGCATTGTGAGGATGGTAAGGGCGAACCTCACTCGGGATGGCGTTGGCGGCGGCCAGTTCCTGCCTTCACCCAGAGACTACTTGCGCTCCGCTTCAGCGTCTCCTCCTCTCCTGCCTGCGACTCCAGGTGTCGCCGATGGGGAAGGGGACGCTGCCTGCAATCCAATCGCAGAATCGTATAAGAAGCAGAAAGAGAAGCGGAAGGAGAAGGAGATGACGCGAACGAGAAGATGGGGGAGCGGATCTGAAGGAGGGCCACCTGGATCTGCTCTCGGCGTTGGAGGAGGACACGCTGGAGCGGAGGCGTCGGCGACGACGGCGGCGGGCTGGCGGCGGCCGTCCGAGAGTGGATGTATTAGGGTTCGGAAAGGAGTCAATGGAAGAGGAGAAACCGGGGTAGGTCTGCCGGGGCGGGGCGGGGCGAAACGGGGATTTTGGGGCGGGTCGTGATATGGAGCGTGTACAGCTGGGTGAAAAGCGCCTGCGACCACCACGGGCTAGTGGGTGACCGGTAGGGCCAGCGGGGCGGTGCAAGTGGGGACGGGATGTCAGTGTGAGAGAAGCGGAGCCTTGCTGGGGAAAAGACGCAGGATGAAACCGGCGCGTGCGCGTGCGAATATACGGGGACGTGATGCAGGATGTTTCACTGGCGTGTGGGGCAGAGAAAGCTGAAAGGTTAGGTGGGTCCACGCGTCATTGGTCAAGGGTCGAGAGTAATGATGTGGGCAGTTGTTTCGTGGCACCGTGGCTGGCATGCGGCTACGCGCTCCACGTACAGTTTCCCACTGGGAGGAGCGGCTATTGGTAGCTAAGGGAGACGCTTGCAAAGACGCTAAGGGCCAGTTCTTTGGACTCGATTCTGAAGAATCACTGCGTGGAAAATCACAATCGCAAAAGAACTCATTGCTTCTCCAGGAATCGTCTAGAATCACCCACAATCGGCAGTGTATTTCAGAATCGAGCAAACTTGACGATTCTGGCGATTCCCGCAAAGCAAAACGATTCAGTTTTAGCAAATACCCCTATTGGATGTAGAAATTACCCCCAATATGCCACTCGGGCCAGCCGACCGACAGAGAGGCCCAGCCGAAAGTACTCGTCGATTCCCCCCAATCGCTCGTCCCCATCGCTCATCCCCATCCCCGTTCGACCTAGGGTTGGCGCCGCCAGCCGGATTCCCCGCCCCGAAATCGTCAGCTCCGCCGCCGGCGGTCCTCTACAGGGCATCCCCGTCCAGTCCACAGCCACCCCCGACCCCTCGGCGCCGGCAGCAGGAGGCGAACCGGCTTCCCCGCCCCGACCCAACCGCCCTGCAGCAGGAGGCCCCGGCGTCGACCGAGCCCACTTCACCGGTGTTGGTGAGCTCCTCTCTATCTCATCCTTTCTCCCCTTCTCTCTGTCATATCTCTGTTATATATTAGTTCAACTCTGTTTGCATGAATCAAAAAAATTATACGGCTACTTGTTTGCTTATGATGTTTTCGATTTGTATGGTTATTTGGTTAGTACGAAATTTGTATGATTGATTGCTACTGTTCGAACTCTGTTTATAGCAATGAAAAATTGCATGAATGATTGCTACTGTATGAATTTTGTAGTGGTATGAAATGACTGCTGCTTAGTAAAAAAATAGTTTACATTTAAACATTCACATATTGATGTTGTAGATGGAGAAAGTGAAGTATCCAAAAGCAATTTGGGATAGTGCGGCTCATTCCATTTATATGGATGTGTGCGTAGAGGAGGTGCGAGCAAATAACCGGGCCCCTGGAGGCACCACTTTGTCCGATGTAGGACAAGCTAATTTGCTTACTAAGTTCAATAAGCGCTTTGGGCGTGGCTATTCGCACTTGCAATTAAAAAACAGGTGGGATGCATGTAGAGGTGATTATGCCATATGGAAGACATTGGTTCAAAAAGCTTCTGGCATTGGAAGAGATCCTTATACGAAGACCATTGCTGCTACAAATGAGTGGTGGGCATTGGAGTTGAAGGTACCTTTGTTGTTTGTCATTTTATTAAACTGGGAGTCATGTTGGATTTTTCATTTCATTTAACATGAATGTGTGCTATTTCATTGCAGGCACGTCCGCAGGCTAGCAAGTTTCGGTATGCTGCACTTGCGGAGGAGGATAAAATGAAGGAGTTGTTTGATGCTTGTTGTGTCACAAATGAGCATGCGAGGGTGCCAATGCCAACATATCAAGGTTCTACGTCTCGAATCACTTTGGATGATGAGTCTGGTTGTGAAGGTGATGAAACGCAGGTTACACCTCGTCCTAATCGTGCTAAGGGTGGGAAGAAGAGGGCATGTCCTTATTCGTCAAGTCCTAAGATGAATGAAAAGTGGGCAAGTGAGCATGCAAAAAATGAGGCATTTGTGCGTATGGTGGACCTGTTTGATTCAAGGAACAAGAGAGATGCAACTCAAGTTTCAGCAAGAGAGGAGATTCACGAAATGATGGCCATGGTAGAGGCGGATGGTGGTGCACCTGGGAGTGATGTTAATTTCTATGCTTCACAACTATTTAGGGATCAGACAAATCGTGATGTTTTCTCTGCCTTCAAGGGTCACGAGCCTAGTGCAAGGCTTCTATGGATAAACAAAACATGGGAGTTCAACAATAAGTAGAACCTCTATGTTTCAAATGCTTTCAACTTGTATCGTAGTTAACTATTTTATTTTGTTGAACCATTGTATTTGCTTTGAACTTGTACCGACTTGAATTATGTTGTTTGCCTTCTTATGAACTACTCTTTTGCTACTACACCTTGTTATGAACTACTCTTTTCCTACTGCACCTTGTTATGAGCTACTCTTTTCCTACTGTACCGAATTGTGGTAACCTCCTATGTGTGTATGTGGTTGTGGCAGATGGATAAAAAAAACAAGAAGATGAGGAATTTGAGGCTGGAATGCTTGCATTTGCTTTGGAAATGGCGTCGTCAAGCAAATCATTGTCGTATGCGTCAAGAAGATTACCACTTGTTACAGGCCTCCAATGGGTGGAAGAGAAGGAGAAGGATCCAAAAGCTTTCTATGCTATGTTCAGAATGAGGAGGTCAGTGTTTTACCCATTACATGATCTGTTGGTTGAGAAGTATGGGCTTAAGTCAACTTGCAACATATCATCCAAAGAAGCGCTGGCACTTTTTCTATGGACTTTGGGAACAACGCAGACCACTGACAATGTTGCAGATCGGTTTGCACATAGTCGTTCTGTCACTAACAAAAAATTCCATGAGGTTTTGGAGTGTGTGGACCACATGGCCGGTGACTACATTAGACCAATGGATCCATCCTTCTCTGAACCTCATCCCATACTTAGAAAAACAAGGTTCTGGCCTCATTTCAAAAATGCTATCGGAGCCATAGATGGAACACATATTAAAGTGGTTGTGCCTAAGGAATTGGAGCCCCAACACAGGAACAGAAAAGGGTACACAGTGAAAATGTCATGGCAGTGTGTGATTTTGATATGAGGTTCACTTTTGTTGTTCCTGGATGGCCCGGATCTGTTCATGACACACGTGTATGGAGCGATGCTATAGTTCGTTATGAGCATTTCCCACAACCACCAACAGGTAATCTCTTATATGTACACATGTTATTATGGTGATGCTACTGTACCTTCTTGTTAACCTCCTATGTCTTATTGTAGATAAATACTACCTTGTCGACTCTGGATATCCAAACAGAGTTGGATATCTAGCACCATACAAAGGACAACGGTATCATGTACCCGATTTCCAACAACACCCTCCCATGGGGAGGTATGAGACATTCAACCATCGTCATTCTTCTTTGCGAAATGTTGTCAAAAGAACGTTTGGTGTTCTCAAGATGAAATGGCATATTCTCCAAGGCATACCACGGTACAAACCGGAGACCCAAAAGATGATCATCACTGCGTGCATGTGTCTTCACAACTACATTCGTGATAGCAAATTACATGATGAGCATTTTGACAAGTTTGACAATGATGCGTACGTGCAACCTGCACAACCGTTTACAGGTGCCAACGCTTTACCACCTAAAGATGATGGTACCATGAATGCTACACGTGAGGCTATTGCTGTCAGTCTTGTACCTTGAGAGCGTCCATCTATTTATAGTTTGCAATTTGCTTTTAACTTGTAATATTTAGCACTATATAATATTTCCAACTTTGGTCCTAAATTGTAATACTAAGCAATTTATGATTTTGCAACTTGCTCTATATTGTAATATTATATGCTTCATGAGATTTGCAACTCGTTTTCGTGTTCAAAATAACCAAGTGTTGCATATATATCACACACGTCGGTCTAGGGGCGTTACAGACATTTCAGCACACAACTCATACAACAATCACAGGTTAGAATCACAGAAAAGAACTGGGCAGACAATTCTATGGGCAGATGATTCTCTGGGCAGTTTCCCAGAATCACGATTCTGGAGAATCATGAGGCTAAAAGAACTGGCCCTAAGAGCGGCAAATTTTCGTGTGTTTTGACCCTTTTCTGAAACCTATTCGAGATCTGAGCCTAGATTAAAAAAAATCGAGATCTGACTCTTTTACTACTGCCAGAGTCCATGGCGGTAGGGTTTAACAGCCTACCGCCAGGGACTTTGGCGGTGCCTGCACAACCCTACCGTCAAGGTGCTTGGCGGTAGGCACGAGTCAACCCGGCAATTTGACCCATGGGTATGGCCGCCCATGGGCACCCGACCCGAATGGGTAGGGTATGGGTCTTCATCTTCGCCCATGGGTAAAACCCATGGGCAACCCGATTAGTCATGGGTAGGGTATGGGTCTTCATCTATGCCCATGGGTAACCTGGTGGGCTGCCCGATTAATATTCATAATCATAAATTCTAATAGATATAATCAAGATATGGTGCATATTCTAGCTATATAGAACCGCAAACACATGCATCAGACAAGTAGGAGTACTTTGTTTTAGCGGTAGACAAGTAGGAGTACTTTGTTTTAGGGCAACCCGATTAGTCATAGGTAGGGTATGGGTCTTCATCTATGCCCATGGGTAACCTGATGGGCTGCCCGATTAATATTCATAATCATAAATTCTAATAGATATAATCAAGATATGGTGCATATTCTAGCTATATAGAACCGCAAACACATGCATCAGACAAGTAGGAGTACTTTGTTTTAGCGGTAGACAAGTAGTAGTACTTGAACGTAGTAGTTTTTCTCTCGGCAGTCCAACAATGCAGCTATTGGGCCAGGAAAACACAAGAGAAGCGTCCGACCCATCTTCACGCAATCGGCAGGCCACTGGCTGTCGCTAGCCTGCTAGTGCTACAATGCTAGTAGCAGCGAAGGTAACGTCCTAGGTATTAGTACCACCTCGAAAGTGGAAGCACGGTGAGAAAGGATGGATGCCTATAATAGAACCACCTCGGTGCAGAGCTTGCTCGTGCGTTCTAGTCTGGTGACTTCTAAAACAAATTTTTTTTGCGCCTTCATGTTGGAAAGGAACGAAATTAGTATATTTGAACACACTGAGAAAGTGTGAAATTAATTCAATTTAATAATAACTTAGACCCGATGGGTACCCGAGTGGGTCGGGTTACCCGATGGGTTCGGGCATGGGTCTGAACTTTGACCCATGGGCAGAGTCGTGGGCGGGCGACGGACTCGATAAGGGATTCGGGCATGGGTCCGGGAGTGGTCGACCCAACCAAACCCGACCCGACTGCCAGGTTGACGCACGAGCACGCACTGTGTTCAATACTTAGGAGGTTTTTGACGGTAGGGCATGCAACCCTACCACCAGGGTCTTGGGTGGTAGGCTGTTATACCCTACCGCCATGGTCTCTGGCGGTAGCAAAAGGGTCAAATCTCGAAAAAAATTCAAACTAGGGTCAGATCTCGAATAGGTCTGGGAAAAGGGTCAAAACACGAAATTTAGCCGCTAAGAACATCTCCAGCCGTTGTGCCCCCCCCCCCCCAGGAGGCATTTTTTCGGCCTCCTGGGAAGGCACCGGCGAATTTTTTGCATTGGTGAAAGGATCGAGATGGACCTAGAGGGGGGGGTGAATAGGTACAAATACAAATTTTAATTATTACTAAGCAATTTTAGGCAATAATGCGGAAAATGAAAGTGAGCCTAACAATTGCAAGTATGATACTTATGAGCTAAGCAAGATAGTCAAGTGACACAAATATATGAGTAAGCAAGCACAAGATGAGATAATGTATGCAAGTGTAAAGAGACAAGTAACCACAAGTAGAGAGTTAAGGTTAGGAATAACCGCAACTCCGGGAGACGAGGATGTAAGCCGATGTTCACTTCCTTGGAGGGAAGCTAGTCACCGTTAGAGGGATGGATGTTACCACGAAGGCACACCAACACCACGAAGGCTCGCCCTATTCTCCCTTTGAGACAACACCACGGAGGCGTTTCTCAACCACTAGTGGTAGACCTTGGGGTGGTCACCAAACCCTCACACACTTTTCCGAGGGTAATCACAAAGTTCGATTCCTCTCCGGATGACTACTACCGCCTAGGAGTCTCCAACCTCCAAGAGTAACAAGACCGATGGGGAAATGCTCAAAACTTGCTCAAGTCACGAATTCCTTTGGTGCAAAGAAGGGGAAGAAGTGGATCTATCACTTGATTGGAGAACTTCTCTCAAAATGCTCCTAGAACACTTGGGAATCTAGGATTTAGTGTGGATGAATGAGAGAGAGAGAGTGAGGAGTGTTCTTGTGAGGCTCAAAGTGAATGGTCAACCCTATCCCGTGGGAGGGAAGGGTGTATATATAGGAGGTGGGAAAAAGTGACCGTTTGGGGTACAGGATGGCCGGACGTCCGGAGAACATCGGACGTCCGGAGGCCCAAATGGGTTCGGACGTCTGACAGTCATCGGACGACCGGCCGCTGTGAAAAGTGTGACCCACAATCCAGTGTACAGGATACGGACGTCTAACCGGAGTCGGACATCCGTAAGAATGCTTCTGATGTGAAAGTGTCGGACGTCCGGAGGGTTCCGGACATCCGTAAAAATGTCTCTGTTGTGGAAGTGTCGGACGTCCGGAAGTGTCCGGACGTCCGGGCAATCAGGAAGGACCGGACGTCCGTAGAACACTGGACGTCCGAAAGCAAGGTATATAGATAGCAACTTTTGAGCAAGTTTTTCACAGATCCATCGATCCCCTCTTAATAGTGTGGGATCCCCATACTCAAGAACAAACCATAAATGAAGTCAACATCTTGTATCTCCATTCTTGAGTTATATACTTTTGTCCCTAGTCATGACCCATGCACACGGTCTTTAGAACATAATCCTGAGATATAATTGATAAACATGATTAGTCCCGAGCATATGTGTTGTCATCAACATCAAAATATGATTAAGGGCATGATTGCACTTTCAATCTCCCCCTTTTTGGTAGTTTATGACAACTCATATGCATACTCATAATAGTAATCGGAAGTATTTGTTGTGGAGCTCAATAACCATAATAAGAATGAGTAGCGAGCGAAGCTCCCCCTCAAAGTGATACCACAGATACTATTAACACAAAAATGATGAGGGCTCCCCCTCACACTGATGCCACGATAATCAAGAGTTACACTCCATATAGATCCACCAAATCTCAGATTCAACAAACTCATAACATAGTTCAACAAACTATTCATAACAACATAGTTCAACAAACTATTCATAACATAGGTTCGATTACATAATGAGCTAGAGTAACATGCATATGGAGCCTACTCCCCCTTTGGCATCAAGTATCCAAAGAAAAGAACTAGGGGGAATGACATAACAACATTAAAGATCATCCTCATCATCATCATGATGAACACCACTGCCACCAGCCTCATCAAGAAAGTCAGCCCACTCGGGACCCGAAGGAAAACCGAAATCAGAAGGTGGAGCATCAGGAAGACGTTCATCGTCACTTACATCATAAGCTCCGGAGTCTCGCAGACAAGCCTTCAGAGCATTCTTGGAAGTGACCAAGTGTGTGACAACGGTGTGGTTTTGGGTGCAATGAAAGGTAAACATCTTCATCATAGCAGAGTGAGCCTTCCCAAGAAAGCGAGAGATGCGACCAAAAGGTGCGGAGCTGGAAGAAGTAGACGGAGTGGCGGAAGAAGGAAAACTAGCGGCGGTGCGACTAGCAGTAGCGGGAGGAGGAGGAACATGGTCAGCCGCCATGTGAGGTTGGATGACCCATCTCTCATGTATCTGAGTGCGTGCAATGGGAAAGGGAGCTACACTCTCGATAAATGCCTGAATAAAAGGTGCATGAGGAAAAGCCCGCTTGTGCTGGAAGCTAGCAAGGCGGATCTCATGCCATAGAAAGTGTGGAACATTTATCTTCCATTTAGGAGATGTGAAGAGGCAATGCATGAGATCAATGCAGTAGCTGCTGCAGGAGCCCTTGTCACCCATCTTGGGATAAATGGTGCGGATGACACACTGATAAATGATGTTGAATGGAAAACGCCAAATGGAGACTTGATTTAGACCCTTTTGTTTCTCAGTGCTAGACAAAGATGATATGGGTCTAAGAAGATCCGCACAGACCGCAATGCCTTTGGGCTTATGGTTGGGGTCATCCTTGTGGATTTTGAACCCAGTGTCGGGAAATCCAAGTGCAGTGACAAACTGAGCATAAGATGCTGTGAGTGCAGTGTCGGAGGTCATCCATGAGACAGTGTGATCAGGAGCAAAGTAACATGTGGCATAAAACTGATGGATGGCAGCATGGTTAAAATCGTGTTGAAAGGCGAATGGAGCAGCTAGATTTGACGACTCAATGAGCTCAATGGCTCCCGGATATTTCTTCGGATGAGTGCGAATGTGCTCAAGATCAATGCAAACGTGAAGTGACAAGCCTTTAGGGATGACAATCGTGGTGAAGATGTCAGCTTGGACATTTGTGCGAAAGCGACTATCCTGAGAATCCCTAACAATAGTGAATTGATCTACATCACGACGCAATTTAAGATATGAAGATTTGGGGACCTCGTTGAAACGCTTAACATGACGGCCTAGTGACAGTGGAGGCTCAATGGAGATGTGACGGGCATCACCGTGGGTTTGCACCGGAGGAGGAGGAGGTTGAAAGGTTGGATGACGAGTGCCGGGCTTGGGGACAGTGACGCGGACGCCGACCATCGGCACCTCTTCAAGTTCATCCTCAAAATCCGACCCCTCCGAAGAGGAATCACTGGACAAGCTGGGAGGACGAGCGGCACGTTTCCGAGGGTGATCTTCCTCCTGGGAGTTGTGGGAGCCACCACGACGAGACGGGCGAGCCGGCCCTCCGGTGACTTGCTTTCGAGCGGAGTGCTTGGACCGAGGCATCATGACCTAGGGGAGAAAGAAGGCACATGTCAACACCCCTCCATAGATCAGGGTGAATGCATGAGGAGGGGGAGGGAAGGTTGTGCCCTACCTTGAGAGGAAGAGCACGGAGGAGCCGAGCGGCGGGCTGGAGCAGGGGGTCGACGGACTGGCCGGGGAGAGAAACTCAGAGCAGAACGGGCTGGATGGGCCGGACGGCGAGTCGCAGATCCGCGGCGAGGAGAAATCCCGGCGAGGGGTACGGTGGCGGGCGGCTGCGGGGAGTGGACTCACGGTAGGAGCGGCGGCGGCGGTGAAACAAGTGAAGAGGATGTGGTTGGTTGACAAACCCTACGGCGCAGTATAAATAGAGCCCAGTAAAAAACGTACGGACGTCCGGAGCCTACGGACGACCCGAGTCACATATGCATCCGGACATCCGGAAACGGACGGACGACCGGAGTCAGGACCATCAACAAATAGAGGATGACAGAGATGATTCTACGGACGACCGACAGCTTCGGACGACCGGGCAGATTGTAACAGAGAGGAATTTACGGACGTCCAGAGTCTTCCGGACGTCCGGAGCTTCATTGTCTAGGCGAACTTAAGGGAACCAGAGTGGATTTTATGGACGTCCAGAGAGGCCGGACGACCGGTCGAAGGTAATCAGAGCAGAATATACGGACGTTCGGAACCTATAGACGTCCGACGCCAGAAGTTTTGACAGGAGGCAAGAATGCAGGTGCTGATCATGATGAGGAGAAAGGCATTTTTTTTCACAGTAAAACTTATTTATGTAGTAACTCGTATCTTACCTTACTCAATCATAGCCATATACTACAAGTGGTGGCAAATGCCACAATGTCTGAGTGGACATGACATGACACAGAAAGACTTGAACTTTGAGTGCATAGTCACTACTCCATCATGTTAAAGCACCATAGGTCTAGACCCATGGATACTTTGAGAGTGTTGGTTCTTTTTATGCATTGAATAGGGCGAGAACATTCATGAATTGAATGTCTCCCCCTAAGTATATGCCTACATCATGACAAGACATTAGATTCATGCATGACTGGGTACTAGATTTCACATAATGTTGTCAAGCTCCAAGATACCAAGTTCACGCCTAAGTCGACAGAACCTTGCTTCATCTAGAGGTTTGGTGAAGATATCTGCTAGTTGAAAATCTGTACCAATGTGATCAATGTGAATATCACCCTTTTCAACATGATCTCTCAAGAAATGATACCTAATATCAATGTGTTTGGTGCGGAGATGATCTTTGGGGTTCTCAGCAATATTGATGGCACTTTCATTATCACACAGAAGAGGCACATTTCTATAGGTGATACCGTAATCCTTCAAAGTTTGCCTCATCCATAACAACTGAGTTGCACAACTAGCGGCAACAATGTATTCAGCTTCTGCGGTAGAGAGAGCAATACAATTTTGTTTCTTCGAGGACCAACTCACCAAGGATCGTCCAAGAAACTGACATGCATCGGATGTGGACTTACGATCCACTTTGTCTCCAGCCCAATCTGCATCCGTGTACCCAATGAGATCAAACTTAGCATCCTTGGGGTACCAGAGGCCCAACTTTGGGGTGTGAACAAGGTATCTAAGAATATGCTTAACCGCCTTATGATGACTTTCCTTAGGGAAAGCTTGAAATCTAGCACACATGCATACACTGAACATGATGTCTGGTCTAGATGCACAAAGATAAAGCAATGAACCAATCATAGAGCGGTAAGTAGATGGGTCGAAGGGAGTACCATTTGTGTCTTCAGTGAGAGTGATTTTGGTTGGCATGGGTGTCTTGCATGGACTAGCGTCAGACATACCAAACTTTTCTAGAATATCCTTGAGGTAATTTGCTTGAGATACGAAAATTCCTTCTTGAAATTGTTGAATTTGAAATCCGAGAAAGAACTTCAAATCCGTATTGAGTGACATTTCAAAATTCTTGGTCATTGAATCCGCAAACTTGCCTTGTTGCGGATGATGACACCATTTTCATCTTGCTTGTTCTTGAAAATCCATTTTGTTCCAATGACGTTGTGCTCGGTGGACGGCCTCTTGACTAGTGACCACACTTGGTTGCGTTCAAAACTGTTCAACTCTTCTTGCATAGCAACAAGCCAATCGTTGTCCATCAATGCCTCTTGTACCTTGAGTGGTTCAATACTAGACACAAACGAGAAGTGAGCACAAAAGTTTGTCAAATGTTTACGAGTGACTCTACCTTCCGAGATGCCGGTGAGGATTTTGTCAACATCAACACGACTGGCCACTCGAGGCATGATGGAGGTGAGGGTTTCATTGAAGGAAATATGCCCTAGAGGCAATAATAAAGTTATTATTTATTTCCTTATAATCATGATAAATGTTTATTATTCATGCTAGAATTGTATTTTCCGGAAACATAATACATGTGTGAATACATAGACAAACAGAGAGTCACTAGTATGCCTCTACTTGACTAGCTCGTTAATCAAAGATGGTTATGTTTCCTAACCATGAACAATAAGTTGTTATTTGATTAACGAGGTCACATCATTAGTAGAATGATCTGATTGACATGACCCATTCCATTAGCTTAGCACCTGATCGTTTAGTATGTTGCTATTGCTTTCTTCATGACTTATACATGTTCCTACGACTATGAGATTATGTAACTCCCGTTTACCGGAGGAACACTTTGGGTACTACCAAACGTCACAACGTAAATGGGTGATTATAAAGGAGTACTACAGGTGTCTCCAATGGTCGATGTTGGGTTGGCGTATTTCGAGATTAGGATTTGTCACTCCGATTGTCGGAGAGGTATCTCTGGGCCCTCTCGCTAATACACATCACATAAGCCTTGCAAGCATTACAACTAATATGTTAGTTGTGAGATGATGTATTACGGAACGAGTAAAGAGACTTGCCGGTAACGAGATTGAACTAGGTATTGGATACCGACGATCGAATCTCGGGCAAGTAACATACCGATGACAAAGGGAACAACGTATGTTGTTATGCGGTCTGACCGATAAAGATCTTCGTAGAATATGTAGGAGCCAATATGGGCATCCAGGTCCCGCTATTGGTTATTGACCAGAGACATGTCTCGGTCATGTCTACATTGTTCTCGAACCCGTAGGGTCCGCACGCTTAAGGTTACGATGACAGTTATATTATGAGTTTATGCATTTTGATGAACCGAAGGTTGTTCGGAGTCCCGGATGTGATCACGGACATGACGAGGAGTCTCGAAATGGTCGAGACGTAAAGATTGATATATTGGAAGCCTATGTTTGGACATCGGAAGTGTTCCGGGTGAAATCGGGATTTTACCGGGTTACCGGGAGGTTACCGGAACCCCCCGGGAGCCATATGGGCCATCATGGGCCTTAGTGGAAAGGAGAAAGGGGCAGCCCAAGGTGGCTGCGCCTCTTTCCCCTCCCCTAGTCCTATTAGGACTAGGAGAAGGTGGCCGGCCCCCCTCTCTCCCTTCCCCTCCGAGGAATCCTAGTTGGACTAGGATTGGGGGGAGGAATCCTACTCCCAGAGGGAGTAGGACTCTCCTGCGCCTCCCTCTTTGGCCGGCCAGCCTCCCCTCCTCTCCTCCTTTATATACGGAGGCAGGGGCACCTCTAAACACACAAGTTGACACAAGTTGATCCACGTGATCGATTCCTTAGCCGTGTGCGGTGCCCCCTGCCACCATATTCCTCGATAATACTGTAGCGGAGTTTAGGCGAAGCCCTGCTGCTGTAGTTCATCAAGATCGTCACCACGCTGTTGTGCTGACGAAACTCTTCCCCGACACTTTGCTGGATCGGAGTCCGGGGATCGTCATCGAGCTGAACGTGTGCTCGAACTCGGAGGTGTCGTAGTTTCGGTGCTTGATCGGTTGGATCGTGAAGACGTACGACTACTTCCTCTACGTCGTGTCATTGCTTCCGCAGTCGGTCTGCGTTGGGTACGTAGACAACACTCTCCTCTCGTTGCTATGCATCACATGATCCTGTGTGCGCGTAGGAAATTTTTTGAAATTACTACGTAACCCAACAGTGGTATCAGAGCCTAGGTTAATGACGTTGATGTTATATGCACGAGTAGAACACAAGTGAGTTGTGGACGATACAAGTCATACTGCCTACCAGCATGTCATATTTTGGTTCAGCGGTATTGTTGGACGAGACGACCCGGACCAACCTTACGCGTACGCTTACGCGAGACCGGTTCCCTCGACGTGCTTTGCACAGAGATGGCTTGCGGGCGACTGCCTCTCCAACTTTAGTTGAACCAAGTATGGCTACGCCCGGTCCTTGCGAAGGTTAAAACGGAGTCTATTTGACAAACTATCGTTGTGGTTTTGATGCGTAGGTGAGATTGGTTCTTACTTAAGCCCGTAGCAGCCACGTAAAACATGCAACAACAAAGTAGAGGACGTCTAACTTGTTTTTGCAGGGCATGTTGTGATGTGATATGGTCAAGGCATGATGCTGAATTTTATTGTATGAGATGATCATGTTTTGTAACCGAGTTATCGGCAACTGGCAGGAGCCATATGGTTGTCGCTTTATTGTATGCAATGCAATCGCGATGTAATGCTTTACTTTATTACTAAACGGTAGAGATAGTCGTGGAAGCATAAGATTAGCGAAACGACAACGATACTACGATGGAGATCAAGGTGTCGCGCCGGTGACGATGGTGATCATGACGGTGCTTCGGAGATGGAGATCACAAGCACAAGATGATGATGGCCATATCATATCACTTATATTGATTGCATGTGATGTTTATCTTTTTATGCATCTTATCTTGCTTTGATTGACGGTAGCATTATAAGATGATCTCTCACTAAATTATCAAGAAGTGTTCTCCCTGAGTATGCACCGTTGCAAAAGTTCTTCGTGCTGAGACACCACGTGATGATCGGGTGTGATAGGATCTACGTTCAAATACAACGGGTGCAAAACAGTTGCACACGCAGAATACTCAGGTTAAACTTGACGAGCCTAGCATATGCAGATATGGCCTCGGAACACAGAGACCGAAAGGTCGAGCGTGAATCATATAGTAGATATGATCAACATAATGATGTTCACCGATGAAACTACTCCATCTCACGTGATGATCGGTTATGGTTTAGTTGATTTGGATCACGTGATCACTTAGAGGATTAGAGGGATGTCTATCTAAGTGGGAGTTCTTAAGTAATATGATTAAATTGAACTTAAATTTATCATGAACTTAGTCCTGGTAGTATTTTGCAAATCATGTTGTAGATCAATAGCTCGCGTTGTTGCTTCCCTGTGTTTATTTTGATATGTTCCTAGAGAAAATTGTGTTGAAAAATGATAGTAGCAATGTTGCGGATTTGATCCGTGATCTGAGGTTAAATCCTCATTGCTGCACAGAAGAATTATGTCCTTAATGCACCGCTAGGTGACAGACCTATTGCAGGAGCAGATGCAGAAGTTATGAACGTCTGGATAGCTTAATATGATGACTACTTGATAGTTTAGTGCACCAATGCTTAAACGGCTTAGAATCGGGACTTCAAAGACGTTTTGAACGTCATGGACCATATGAGATGTTCCAGGAATTGAAGTTAATATTTCAAGCAAATACCCGAGTTGAGAGATATGAAGTCTCCAACAAGTTCTATAGCTAAAAGATGGAGGAGAATCGCTCAACTAGTGAGCATGTGCTCAGATTGTCTGGGTACTTCAATCGCTTGAATCAAGTGGGAGTTAATCTTCCAGATAAGATAGTGATTGACAGAATTCTCTAGTCACCATCACCAAGTTAGTAGAACTTCGTGATGAACTATAGTATGCAAGGGATGACGAAAATGATTCCCGAGCTCTTCGTGATGTTGAAATTAACGAAGGTAGAAATCAAGAAAGAGCATCAAGTGTTGATGGTTGACAAGATCACTAGTTTCAAGAAAAGGGCAAAGGGAAAGGAAGGGAACTGCAAGTGGAAAGACAAGCAAGTTGTCACTCCCACGAAGAAGCCCAAAGCTGAACCAAAGCCTGAAACTGAGTGCTTACACTACAAAGGAAATGGTCACTGGAAGCGGAACTACCCTAAATATTTGGTGGATAAGAAGGATGGCAAAGTGAAAAAGGGTATATTTGATATACAGGTGTTTGATGTGTGCTTTACTAGTGTTTATAGCAACCCCTCGGTATTTGGTACTGGTTCAGTTGCTAAGAGTAGTAACTCGAAACGGGAGTTGCAGAATAAACAGAAACTAGTTAAGGGTGAAGTGATGATGTATGTTGAAAGTAGTTTCAAGATTGATATGATCATCATCGCACACTCCCTATTCTTTCGGGATTAGTGTTGAACCTAAATAAATGTTATTTGGTGTTTACGTTGAGCATGAATATGATTTGATCATGTTTATTGCAATACGGTTATTCATTTAAGTAAGAGAATAAACTGTTGTTCTATTTACATGAATAAAACCTTATATGGTTACACACCCAATGAAAATGGTTCATTGGATCTCGATCGTAGTGATACACATATTCATAAATTGATGCCAAAAGATGCAAAGTTAATGATAGTGCAACTTATTTGTGGCACTGCCGTTTGGGTCATATCGGTGTAAAGCGCATGAAGAAACTCCATAAAGATGGATTTTCGGAATCACTTGGTTATGAATCATTTGATGCTTGCGAACCGTGCCTTTTGAGCAAGATGACTAAAACTCCGTTCTTCGGAACAATGGAACGAGTTACTGACTTGTTGGAAATAATACATACCGATGTATGCGATCCAATGAGTGCTGATGCTCGTGGCAAGCATCGTTGTTTTCTGACCTTCACAAGATGATTTGAGCAGATATGGGTATATCTACTTGATGAAACATAAGTCTGAAATAGTTGAAAGGTTCAAAGAATTTCAGAGTGAAGTGGAAAAATCATCGTAACAAGAAAATAAAGTTTCTGCAATCTGATCACGGAGACAAATATTTGAGTTACAAGTTTGGTCTTCAATTAAAACAATGTGGAATAGTTTCACAGCTCACGCCACCTGGAACACCACATCGTTATGGTGTGTCCGAACGTCGTAACCGCACTTTATTTGATATGGTGCGATCTATGATATCTCTTTACCACTATCGTTTTGGTTATGCATTAGAGACAGCTGCATTCACGTTTTAAAATATGGCACCATCTAAATCCGTTGAGATGACACTGTATGAACTATGGTTTAGCAGTAAACCTAAGCTGTTGTTTCTTAAAGTTTGGGGCTGCGATGCTTATGTGAAAAAGTTTCATCCTGATAAGCTCAAACCCAAATCGGAGAAGTGCGTCTTCATAGAATACCCAAAGGAAATTGTTGGGTACACCTTCTATCACAGATCCGAAGGCAAAACATTCGTTGCTAATAATGGATCATTTCTAGAGAAGGAGTTTCTCTCGAAAGAAGTGAGTGGGAGGAAAGTAGAACTTGACGAGGTAACTGTACCTGCTCCCTTACTGGAAAGTAGTTCATCACAGAAAACTGTTTCAGTGACACCTACACCAGTTAGTGAGGAAGCCAATGATAATGATCATGAAACTTCAGATCAAGATACTACTGAACTTCGTAGATCAACCAGAGTAAGATCCGCACCAGAGTGGTACGGTAATCCTGTTCTGGAGGTCATGCTACTAGATCATGATGAACCTACGAACTATGAAGAAGCGATGGTGAGCCCAGATTCCGCAAAGTGGCTAGAAGCCATGAAATCTGAGATGGGATCCATGTATGAGAACAAAGTATGGACTTTGGTTGACTTGCCCGATGATCGGCAAGCGATTGAGAATAAATGGATCTTTAAGAAGAAGACTGACGCTGATGGTAATGTTACTGTCTACAAAAGCTCGACTTGTCGCAAAAGGTTTTCGGCAAGTTCAAGGAATTGACTACGATGAGACCTTCTCACCCGTAGCGATGCTTAAGTCCGTCCGAATCATGTTAGCAATTGCCGCATTTTATGATTATGAAATTTGGCAAATGGATGTCAAAACTGCATTCCTGAATGGATTCCTGGAAGAAGAGTTGTATATGATGCAACCAGAAGGTTTTGTCGATCCAAAGGGAGCTAACAAAGTGTGCAAGCTCCAGCGATCCATTTATGGACTGGTGCAAGCCTCTCGGAGTTGGAATAAACGTTTTGATAGTGTGATCAAAGCATTTGGTTTTATACAGACTTTTGGAGAAGCCTGTATTTACAAGAAAGTGAGTGGGAGCTCTGTAGCATTTCTGATATTATATGTAGATGACATATTACTGATTGGAAATGATATAGAATTTCTGGATAGCATAAAGGGATACTTGAATAAAAGTTTTTCAATGAAAGACCTCGGTGAAGCTGCTTACATATTAGGCATTAAGATCTATAAGAGACAGATCAAGACGCTTAATTGGATTTTCACAAAGCACATACCTTGACAAAATTTTGAAGAAATTCAAAATGGATCGAGCAAAGAAAGGGTTCTTGCCTGTGTTACAAAGTGTGAAATTGAGTAAGACTCAATGCCCGACCACTGTAGAAGATAGAGAGAATATGAAAGATGTTCCCTATGCATCAGCCATAGGCTCTATCATGTATGCAATGCTGTGTACCAGACCTGATGTGTGCCTTGCTATAAGTTTAGCAGGGAGGTACCAAAGTAATCCAGGAATGGATCACTGGACAGCGGTCAAGAACATCCTGAAATACCTGAAAAGGACTAAGGATATGTTTCTCGTATATGGAAGTGACAAAGAGCTCATCGTAAAAGGTTACGTTGATGCAAGCTTTGACACTGATCCGGACGATTCTAAATCGCAAACCGGATACGTGTTTACATTAAACGGTGGAGCTGTCAGTTGGTGCAGTTCTAAACAAAGCGTCGTAGCGGGATCTACATGTGAAGCGGAATACATAGCTGCTTCGGAAGCAGCAAATGAAGGAATCTGGATGAAGGAGTTCATATCCGATCTAGGTGTCATACCTAGTGCATCGGGTCCAATGAAAATCTTTTGTGACAATACTGGTGCAATTGCCTTGGCAAAGGAATCCAGATTTCACAAAAGGACCAAACACATCAAGAGACGCTTCAACTCCATCCGGGATCTAGTCCAGGTGGGAGACATAGAGATTTGCAAGATACATACGGATCTGAATGTTGCAGACCCATTGACTAAGCCTCTTCCACAAGCAAAACATGATCAGCACCAAAGCTCCATGGGTGTTAGATTCATTACAGTGTAATCTAGATTATTAACTCTAGTGCAAGTGGGAGACTGAAGGAAATATGCCCTAGAAGCAATAATAAAGTTATTATTTATTTCCTTATAATCATGATAAATGTTTATTATTCATGCTAGAATTGTATTTTCCGGAAACATAATACATGTGTGAATACATAGACAAACAGAGAGTCACTAGTATGCCTCTACTTGACTAGCTCGTTAATCAAAGATGGTTATGTTTCCTAACCATGAACAATAAGTTGTTATTTGATTAACGAGGTCACATCATTAGTAGAATGATCTGATTGACATGACCCATTCCATTAGCTTAGCACCTGATCGTTTAGTATGTTGCTATTGCTTTCTTCATGACTTATACATGTTCCTACGACTATGAGATTATGTAACTCCCGTTTACCGGAGGAACACTTTGGGTACTACCAAACGTCACAACGTAAATGGGTGATTATAAAGGAGTACTACAGGTGTCTCCAATGGTCGATGTTGGGTTGGCGTATTTCGAGATTAGGATTTGTCACTCCGATTGTCGGAGAGGTATCTCTGGGCCCTCTCGCTAATACACATCACATAAGCCTTGCAAGCATTACAACTAATATGTTAGTTGTGAGATGATGTATTACGGAACGAGTAAAGAGACTTGCCGGTAACGAGATTGAACTAGGTATTGGATACCGACGATCGAATCTCGGGCAAGTAACATACCGATGACAAAGGGAACAACGTATGTTGTTATGCGGTCTGACCGATAAAGATCTTCGTAGAATATGTAGGAGCCAATATGGGCATCCAGGTCCCGCTATTGGTTATTGACCAGAGACATGTCTCGGTCATGTCTACATTGTTCTCGAACCCGTAGGGTCCGCACGCTTAAGGTTACGATGACAGTTATATTATGAGTTTATGCATTTTGATGAACCGAAGGTTGTTCGGAGTCCCGGATGTGATCACGGACATGACGAGGAGTCTCGAAATGGTCGAGACGTAAAGATTGATATATTGGAAGCCTATGTTTGGACATCGGAAGTGTTCCGGGTGAAATCGGGATTTTACCGGGTTACCGGGAGGTTACCGGAACCCCCCGGGATCCATATGGGCCTTCATGGGCCTTAGTGGAAAGGAGAAAGGGGCAGCCCAAGGTGGCTGCGCCTCTTCCCCCTCCCCTAGTCCTATTAGGACTAGGAGAAGGTGGCCGGCCCCCCTCTCTCCCTTCCCCTCCGAGGAATCCTAGTTGGACTAGGATTGGGGGGAGGAATCCTACTCCCAGAGGGAGTAGGACTCTCCTGCGCCTCCCTCTATGGCCGGCCAGCCTCCCCCTCTCTACTCCTTTATATACGGAGGCAGGGGCACCTCTAAACACACAAGTTGACACAAGTTGATCCACGTGATCGATTCCTTAGCCGTGTGCGGTGCCCCCTGCCACCATATTCCTCGATAATATTGTAGCGGAGTTTAGGCGAAGCCCTGCTGCGTAGTTCATCAAGATCGTCACCACGCCGTCGTGCTGACGAAACTCTTCCCCGACACTTTGCTGGATCGGAGTCCGGGGATCGTCATCGAGCTGAACGTGTGCTCGAACTCGGAGGTGCCGTAGTTTCGGTGCTTGATCGGTTGGATCGTGAAGACGTACGACTACTTCCTCTACGTCGTGTCATTGCTTCCGCAGTCGGTCTGTGTTGGGTACGTAGACAACACTCTCCTCTCGTTGCTATGCATCACATGATCCTGTGTGCGCGTAGGAAAATTTTTGAAATTACTACGAAACCCAACATTCATGAGGTTCAACTTCATGTCCATCATCCACATCTTCAACATATGGATCATTCACGTGTGGAGGAAGATCTTCTTGTTCATGTTGCATTTGTTGAGGTTCGTCATCCATGATTGGACTTTCTTGTTCTTGCTCTTGATGATGATCTTGTTCTTGATGATTATCATTAAGTGAGACTTGATCAACCTCATCAACTTGGGCTAAGGGTATTGGTTGAACACTAGGAACTTGTATTGGTATGGATGTTGAAGTAGTTTGATGATGCGTGAGACCTCCATCTTCTTCTTCATCATCATGAGGTTCTTGTTCCATAGGAAGAAGTGCACCAACACCCATGTTCAAAATGTCTTGAGAAGAATCTTCTTCACCTACATCACTTAGATCAACTTGCTCCCCATGGGAGCCATTAAATTCATCAAACACCACGTTACAAGTTTCTACAACACATCCATTGGATTTGTTGTAGACTCTATAGGCGTGAGAGTTTGATCCATAACCAACAAATATACCCTCAATTGTTTTGGATTGAAATTTTCCTAACCGTTCTCTTTTGTTGAGAATGAAACATTTGCACCCAAATACACGAAAGTACTTGACATTTGGCTTGTTTCCAGTTAGAAGCTCATATGGAGTCTTTTCCAATATAGTGCGGAGGAAGAGTCGGTTTGATGCATGACATGCGGTACTGACAGCTTCAGCCCAAAAGCTATGTGGTGACTTGTATTCATCCAACATGGACCTTGCCAATTCTACAAGTGTACGATTCTTCCGTTCGGCTACACCATTTTGCTGAGGAGTGTATGGAGCTGAATATTGATGCTCAATCCCTTCATCACTAAGAAATTCTTCCAAGGTATAGTTCTTGAACTCAGAGCCATTGTCACTCCTTATTGCTCGGATTTCTTTGTTAAACTCGCGTTGGGCTTGCTTGGCAAAATCAATATAAGGTGATCTTCGTTTCGTCCTTGGACTTGAGGAAGAACACCCATGTATATCTTGAGTAATCATCAACAATGAAAAGCCCATACTTTTTCCCACCAAGACTATCCCATGAAGGAGGCCCAAAAAGATCCACATGAAGGAGCTCCAGGGGCCTTGAAGTAGATACTATGTTCTTGGGTGGGTGTTTTGATTGATGTTGCTTCCCGACTATGCATGCACTACACACACGATCTTTCTCAAAAGAGACATTGGTTAGTCCAAGGATGTGATTCCCCTTTAAGAGATCTTGAAGATTTCTCATGCCGACATGGGCTAGCCGGCGATGCCATAGCCACCCCTTGTCAGCCTTGGCCATTAGACAAGTTGCATGGAATGTGCTCTCTTTCGAGAAATCAACCGTGTAAAGGTTGCCATCCAACTCTCCAACAAAGGCCACTTCGAGAGTATCTCTCTTAAAGACTTTCACATCCATTAGTCAAAAAAGTGTATCATAACCAACAGAAGCCAATTGGCGAACAGAAAGCAAGTGATATTTAAGGGATTGGACAAGCATAACATTTGCAAGAGACACATGTCGTTGGTGATAGCCACCTTCCCCAATCCGAGTACCTGTCCTTTTGAACCTCCACCAAACATAATGCTCATGAATGGTTGAATAGCTTCCATGAAATCGTAGAGTGATTTGCTATCTCCGGTCATATGATTTGTACATCCACTATCAATCACCCATTTCACTCCACTGGAGAATCCAACCTACACACAATTATTACTTGGTTAGAGGCACCCATTTTGCAATGGGACCTCTCAAGTTAGTCACAAGGGTCTTAGGGACCCAAATAGCATAAAACCGAAATGCATTTCGAGGACCAACAAACTTTGCATAAACTTCTCCATCCTTAGTCTTACGAAGTACATAGGATGGAGGCATGAACTCTTTTGGCTTGTTGAGAGTGGGCATGCCCCTCGTGGCTTTCCCACTAGCAACCTTACCTTTCTCCTTGTGTCCTTCTCGTACAAAAGTTTCTTTTAAAGGGGTGGTGCACTTTTGAGAGGACGTCTTCTTCTTGCTTGTGCTTGGGTCAAACCCAAGTCCCTCTTTGGCGAACACTTCATTGTGTTGGCTCAACACCTCATTAAGGTTCTTTTGCCCTTGAGCACATGTCATGAGCCCTTTCTCGATTTGAGCCTTGAGAAAACGATTCTCCTCAAGAATAGATGCTAGATCACTACTAGAGTTAGTAGAACAAGCATCAACATTTATAATAGGAGACGAGTAGGCCTTAGCTAGAGTTTCAAGATAAGTAAGTTTGAGCATCTCAAAACTCTTTGTAAGAAGGGTGAGCTCTTCTTCCTTAGTCTTGAGGGACACGGATAGAAGCTCACAATCCTTAGAGAGAGAAGCATGAGACTTCACAAGCTTACTTTTATCATTCATCAACTCTTCACAAGAGCCAATAGCCTTTTTCAAGGAGGCAAGATCTTTAGTATGAACATCAATATTTGCACCAATTTTTAAGCATAGTTCATCATTTCGTGTTTCCTCATATTGGACTTTCCGCTCAAGGATTTCACATTTTTCCTTTTCCTCGGTGACGAGGGTTTCGAGTTCCTTAATGGTGATGGTGTGCTTACTCACCATCTCCATAAGCATACGAAACATAGTGAGCTTCTTTCCTTTGAGGGAGCACATGAACTTATTAAGTTTACCAAGCATAGGATCATTTAGATCATCATCCTCATAACTATCCTCCGCATCAAGATACTCATCACTAGGAGTAGGAGGAGTGAAAAGAGGAGGGTTTGATCGTGGGGTTACCTTGACCTTGTCAGGAGAGTGTTGGTCCTCTTCATCTTCTACCACGGCCTTCGCCATGAGGCACTTGTGAGCGTTGCCCTTGTAATCCTTCATGTAGTTGTAGGTGACAACTTCACCACTCTTATTGACTAGCCTCAATGTGTTTTGAGAATCTTGAGCACCTCCGGCAACACCACTAACTTCATCCGGATCGGATTCTTCTTGAGCAACCATTGCTTTCCCAACTCTCTTCTTGATCTTGGAGTTCAAAGGATTTGGCAAATTCTTCTTGGGAAAGGTCTTGGGAAACCTTGGTTTATCTTCTCTCTTCTCATAAGGGCACTCGTTGGAGAAGTGGTTGGTTTCTTCACAGTTGTAGCATTTTCTTACTTTCTTCTTTTGAAACCTTCCCTTGAATTTTCCCGCGCTAAACTTCTTGACAAAAAGAGCCATGTCTTCATATGAAGGGCCCTCGTCGGATTCAATCTCATCACCATCTTCATCATCACTATCTTCTTCTTCTTCTTCACTTTGTTCATCTTCACATACATGCTTGTCCTTCAATGCAAGATTGATCTTTGATGATGGGGAACCATGCATGGCAAGATGCTTTGTGGCATTAGCCTTTGACTCTTCAAATAGTTGAAAGGTGGATACGATGTCATCTGTAGTCATTTCCTTGAAGGTATGATGTTGTCTTATGTCCCACACCATTTGATGGTGATATGGAGCAAGAGCATGAAGCAACTTATCCACAAGGAAAGTCATGTTGAATCCATCTTGTGTCTTGTCACACTCACATGACTCAATATCAGCCGTGAGAGTCATGAGACGCTCATGGAGTTGATTTGGGGTTTCACCTTTCTCCATACAAAAGTTTTGCAATTGCCCTTTGGCAATTTCATATTGAGCACTCCGGAGGGTAGAAGTGCCAGTCTTGGATTGTATAACACTTTCCCATAGTTCCTTGGCACTTGTGATGTGTATGAACGGTCTCCTTTGCTTTTCATCCATGCCTCTCCTTATACACATGATTGCAGTGTCATTGAGGTTCTTGTCATATACTTCTCTTGGTGTGGGGTTCTTTGGATCAACCACATGATAGCCATACTCCAAGATCTCCAGCATCTCATCGTTTCCATGTCGAAAATGATCCTGCATAGCAACTCTCCACAAAGCAAAATCGGAAGTGGCACTAAGTAAAGGAGGTTTGCCTTGAGGGTTATATCTTGGTTTCTCAACCTGAGGTCTTGCATAAAGCCAAGGAACACTGGCGTGTTCATTGCTAGAAGGTTGTTGACCAAGTGATGGAGTAGGCACAGTTGGCCTCGAAGCAGCACCACCCGAGAGTGGTGCAAGCACCATGGACAACGTGGCTAATCTCATTTGGACCAAGGCCTCAAGAGAAGCATCATGCTCCTCTTTTTGCTTAGCAAGGGCCCGTTCTAGATCCTCCGACGTAAAGGACTTGACTTCAGAGGAAGCCTCGCCTTTATTCTTAGGATCTACAACCAGGGGAGTCCCATCCGGGTTCATCTCGCTCTAGGGCAGTTAAGCCACAAGAATAGAGCACGAGGCTCTGATACCAATTGAAAGGATCGAGATGGACCTAGAGGGGGGGGATGAATAGGTACATCTACAAATTTTAATTATTACTAAGCAATTTTAGGCAATAATGCGGAAAATGAAAGTGAGCCTAACAATTGCAAGTATGATACTTATGAGCTAAGCAAGATAATCAAGTGACAAAAATATATGAGTAAGCAAGCACAAGATGAGATAATGTATGCCAGTGTAAAGAGACAAGTAACCATAAGTAGAGAGTTAAGGTTAGGAATAACCGCAACTCCGGGAGACGAGGATGTAAGCCGATGTTCACTTCCTTGGAGGGAAGCTAGTCACCGTTAGAGGGATGGATGTTACCACGAAGGCACACCAACGCCACGAAGGCTCACCCTATTCTCCCTTTGAGACAACACCACGGAGGCATTTCTCAACCACTAGTGGTAGACCTTGGGGTGGTCTCCAAACCCTCACAAACTTTTCCGAGGGTAATCACAAAGTTCGATTCCTCTCCGGATGACTCCTACCACCTAGGAGTCTCCAACCTCCAAGAGTAACAAGACCGATGGGGAAATGCTCAAAACCTGCTCAAGTCACGAATTCCTTTGGTGCAAAGAAGGGGACGAAGTGGATCTATCACTTGATTGGAGAACTTCTCTCAAAATGCTCCTAGAACACTTGGGAATCTAGGATTTAGTGTGGATGAATGAGAGAGAGAGTGAGGAGTGTTCTTGTGAGGCTCAAAGTGAATGGTCAACCCTATCCCGTGGGAGGGAAGGGTGTATATATAGGAGGTGGGAAAAAGTGACCGTTTGGGGTACAGGATGGCCGGACGTCCGGAGAACATCGGACGTCCGGAGGCCCAAATGGGTCCGGACGTCCGACAGTCATCGGACGACCGGCCGCTGTGAAAAGTGTGACCCACAATCCAGTGTACAGGATACGGACGTCCGATCGGAGTCGAACATCCGTAAGAATGCTTCTGATGTGAAAGTGTCGGACGTCCGGAGGGTTCCGGACATCCGTAAAAATGTTTGTGTTGTGGAAGTGTCGGACGTCCGGAAGTGTCCGGACGTACGGGCAATCAGGAAGGACCGGACGTCCGTAGAACACCGGACGTTCGAAAGCAAGGTATATAGATAGCAACTTTTGAGCAAGTTTTTCACAGATCCATCGATCCCCTCTTAATAGTGCGGGATCCCTATACTCAAGAACAAACCATAAATGAAGTCATCATCTTGTATCTCCATTCTTGAGTTATATGCTTTTGTCCCTAGTCATGATCCATGCACACGGTCTTTAGAACATAATCCTGAGATATACTTGATAAACATGATTAGTCCCGAGCATATGTGTTGTCATCAACATCAAAATATGATTAAGGGCATGATTGCACTTTCAATTGGGGACAATAAATTTTCCAGCCGACCCCCCCACCCAACCGACGAATGCACTGCGCACGCGCCCACCGACCTCGACCGCCGCCGCCCCGTCCGCGTGCCCCATGACGACGCCCGTTGGCTGCCTCGCCTCCAGCCGCGAGGACGGCGCCCAGCCGCACTTCCCAACGGAGGCCTCGGCGCACCCCTGGACCTGGAGCGGGCGTCCGCGACGACTGCCCTGCCGGGCAGGTAGGTCATGGTCCTCGACGTGCCAGGCGAACCAACTGAAGAGCATGCCGACGTAGAGCATGGGCGTGGTGACCCCGGGCACCTCATCGCGCATGAACCGCAGCATCGATCTGGAGCTCCTGTCGGTGGCGCGCATGTTCCAGGCCGTCTCCCCGACATGCGCGGGTTGTTGCCCCTGGGCGGAGCGAGTGACGCAGGGGGAAGCCGGAGCCGGGCATGTCACTGGCATAGTCGATGGTGATGGGGCGGTCGGCGGAGGCGGCGTGCCAGAAAAGCGCCTCGTGGTCGAGCAGGGAGAGGCGGTCGCCCTGGAGGTGCCTGGAGGCGGGGACACCGAGGCGGGCGAGGAGCGGGCCTCACGCGGCGGTGGCCCAAGACTCGAACTACAGGAGCGTGTAGCGGCACGCGGAGAGCCAGACGGTCTGGAGCGCGGGGCGCGAGCAGAGGTCGAGGTACTGGTGGCAGACGGGGAAGGATGGCGGGGGCTGGGCGTGGTCGTCAGCCTCGGCCTTGTCGTTGGCGGCGAGGGAGCGGGCGATGGCAAGGGTGGCCTTGCGGGGCGGGCGCGCGCAGGGCTGGACGAACTTGCAGATGTAGCGCAACCATGGCTCCCTATCTGGCACGCCTCCAGCTGTTGCATGTTAGCCTGGCGAGGGCGCCGTGGAGTGCGCGGGCGGAGACGGCCACTGCAATGATGAAGAAGACGAGCCCCTCCCTGCCCTGGCCATGCGCGCTCCGCTCCGCTCCGCGAGCCCCTTCCCGGCCATGCTCCAAACCGGCCGCGCGAGCGCGAGCCCCGCCCCGGCCATGCATGTGCCGCCACGGCCGCGCGAGCCCTTCCCTCCCTAGCCATGCACGCTCCGCGAGCCCCTCCCCGACCATGCTCCGCTCCGCCCGCGCGAGTGCGAGCCCCGTCCCGGCCATGCGTGCGCCGCCATGGCCGCGCGAGCCCCGCTCTGGTTGTGTGTGGTAGGTGGTGCCGTGGTGGAAGGAAAAGGATAGGAGAGAGGAGAAAGAAAAGAGAGAAAGGAGAGGAGAGATGCGAGAGAGGGGCTGCCAAGTGGGCCGATGCATGCGAAAAAGAATTGCCAACGTCCCCAGCTGCCCCCCAGGGGGGCTGGGTTTTGGGTGGGCGTGTCGACCGTAACTTTCGCCAAATCCGGCGCAAAATAGGTTTCTGGGCCCTGTGTGGGGCGTTTTTTGTCCGCCGGTGTCCAAAAAAGCGCATGGGGGCCCTTCTTGGGGGCCTTATTGGAGATTCTCTAAGGCCTTACAATGCAAGGTGCTTAGAGAAATAAATCAGGTTTTTCTTAAGCACTGGTGCTTATTTGTACATGATAGATGTTTAATTAGGCCTTGTATAATGATAGGTGCTTGTGCATGGATGCTTGAGGAAAAAGAGTAGCATTTCACGTCGTCTTGCAATGCACAGGTGCCAAGCAAAGGTGCTACGTTTATGAGATGGAGCGGTTAGGGTCTTTTTCCTCTTATTTTTCCTGTCAATGGAGGCTTGAAAGGAGCAGTTATTCCTCCAAGCACTGGCTGGCACCGAAAGCAAACATTTGCTTCTGCCTTCTTGCTTAAGCACCTGTGTAATCAAATAGGAGGGAAAAACCGGGTTTTTCTCCACAACATTTGGCTAAGCATCCACTGTTGTACATGGCCTTAGGCGTCTTTTCTGTAGAAATAGGCACCGGTGCTTTAGAAGAACCCGGTTTATTTTTCTAAGCACCTAGCGTTGTATAGGGTTCTGCTCACCTGCAGGAATTACTGTGCAGGGCCCGTAAAACAGCGCCACATGCACCCTTGTGAGCCAGTAGAGATGGTTAATTAAATTGTATTTCTAGCGCAGACGAGTGCTCGCCGGCCGGCGGCGCCGCTTGGTCATCTACCACTACTTGAGCAGAATCCTTTATCGAGAAGCTGTCGAGTATGATGTTGTGCCACTGTCCGGTCGATTGACGCCTGCAGGTCCTCTCATTTTTCCGCCACTACGAGGCACCCGTCGTGGCCGATGTCTCACATCCTATAGTACGCTGACATTGTTATCTCCTATCCCATGCCGCCGGCGTTCCCGTCTCCCAGTCAGCTTCACTGTCGCAAGAATTGAGCGGAAGCACTCTAAATTGAGAGATTGGAAGCCATCTTTTCCATGTCCGGTGGCTATCTAGGCTATCTCTACAGGTTTTTCAACCTATAAGCAGACCTTTGTATACACCCTTGTAACTGAACTAGCTATTCACAAAGAAAGGTCTATACCGTACATATACCAACTACGCACCCCTTGTATACTTCTTTTTCCTTCTCCCGTGCTTCAAGTTCTGCCCTAGCTCACTCCTCTTTCCAGCAATCTATGTGGGAAGCACTCGTTCAAAGTAAGTTGAGATTCAAAGAACGCTCGTAAGGAGTCCTATTGAAACCAAGAAATATAGGCCTGCTTGCCATCCACACCAGAATAGATAGAGTTTTCCGAAGAAACCTGCTAGTGGAGGAAGGCCTCCTAGGGATAAGAGACATAGGGCTAAAGAGAGAGCAAAAAGGATCTGTCCGGTGGAGCGCCGCCGTGTATATTTCAGTGAGTTAGGGGCTGTTTAGTTGCTGCGCTGAGAGAAATTAGCCTGGCCAGAGGCTAGCCAGACAATTGCAGCACCTTGTTTGGTTGGTGCCTGAGCAATAATTGAATCAGCCTGACCTGAGCTCGTCCTGCAAGTAATTAGCCGGTGCCAGGCCACCAAAGTCGGAGGCCTGACTCAGGCAGAACCAATGAATGTGTGCATGCATGTACTTTAACTTGTTTGATGTCATTTTAATATTACTCAGGCACAAGGAAGGCTCCAGGGAATAAACCAAACAACATCTGTTCAGGCTGCCCTCGCAGGCAAAGTCATGAGAACGTCTTGTGCCTGTCAGGCGCTCATTTTTTTCAGGCAGGTTCCTCGGGTCTTCAACCAAACAGCCCCTTACAGTTGTCCTCTTCAGATTAAGCGACATCCTGAAGTCCTTCTGTAGCAATACACCTAGCCAACTCTAGATCAAGACAACTACTAGTAAGCCAAGGAACAGAAGATCTGCAATGACATGTTTCTCAATGACATCTTCATGCTCCTGTGTGCTTATTTCTCGGTTGCCGCCGTGCGCCGGCATCCAAACCATCGTCGAGTGCCCGTAGACAGCCCTGCGGCGTAGCAGGAGCTAGCAACCAGTCTCATGCCCATGTTTCTTTCTCTATCAGATAACTGGGGGAGGGGAGAAATAAATCTCATTCTTTGTCATAGGCGAGGTGAGGAAGAGGAACAAAGCATCTCAAAGAATAATTTTTTAGCCTATAAAAAAGTAAATATAGTTAACTGGAGCAGGCCCACAAGGGTGTACGTGGCACTGTTTTACTGGCCCTGCACAATTTTTCGTGCAGGGCACCCTGCAGGTGAGCCGAACCCCGTTGTACAAGGCCTAACAGTGAAAAGAATAAATGTTACCGAATTAAAAAAGTGTCTAAGCATCCTACGTTACAACGCAGGTGCTAATTACATGCGTTAAGTTGAACTACCTAAGCGCTTCGCGTGGGGAGAAAAAACAAGGAAGCGCCCGACGCATGGCCTTGCGTTGATGCTACATGTGACGCTGGGATTCTAGTGATAACTGCTCAATCAACCAGGAATCTGATCCTGACATCCGTGCTAAGCACCGGGCGTTGTACATGCCCTAACAGGTCGGGGAGCTAGTGCATTCCAAAAGTTTTGTTTGGATCATCATCATAGTTAAAAGCCCGGACCGGTGATTGAATCGGGGGCAACACTAGAAATCCCGCGGAGGTTGTAAAGTCTCCAACCTCCCGCTTGGTCTACTGACACGTGTCCACGTTTAGGCAAAATCCTGGCATTGCTTCATTGCAGCAAAAAAAGTCCCACTTTTACTTCATTGAAGCAAAAAACGGTTTGCCTACAAATAAAAGGAGATTCGCCGGACACCGTACTTCGCAGGAGTACTAAAGTAGCAACACAGCAAAACAATTGAAGCAAACAATATACACTGTTATAGCATTGCAGTGGTAAAAAAGATCTTGCCGGAGACGTCATAGCAAAGCTTTTTGTACTAAAGTAGCAAAACAACAGAACATTTGCAGCTAAAAATTTATGCTATTGTAGCATTGCATAGAAAAAAATCGACCTCGCAGGCAGACTTCATAGCAAAAACATTATATTAAAGTAGCAGAACTGCAGAACAATTGAAGCAACCAATTTATACTATTGTCGCATCGTTGTGGCGTCGCAGCAACAACATAGCCCCTTATCAGTAACAAAGATAGGTGAAGTAGCAAACTTAGGATCATATTGCATTCTAGCATTCAAAGATTTTTCTTTCAGCTTAGCTAACAGTTTATTAAGATCATCACTATCATTGCAAGCAAAAAAATCTCTAGCAGCTTCTTCATCCATAATTTAACCCTCAGGTACCTCAAGCAATTGATATTTAGGGGGAGAATCATAATCTTCAGTTTCAATAATTTCATCAGTTTCAGTAATTTCATTCTCCCTGACCCTAGCAAGTTGTTCATTAAGAAATTCACCTAGTGACAGAGTATTATCAAGCAAAGAAGTAGTATCATCATAAGCATCATGCATAACAAAAGTGGCATCATCAATAACATGCGACATATCAGAATCAATAGCAGGTGTAGGTGTCGCAAGCTTACTCAAAACATAAGGTGAATCAAGTGCAGAGCTAGATGACAGTTCCTTACCTCCCCTCGTAGTAGAGGGATAAATCTTGGTTTTGTTGTCTTTCAGATTCCTCATAGTGATCAACAGATATAAATCCCAAGTGACTCAGAGAATAGAGCTATGCTCCTCGGCAACGGTGACAGAAAAATGTCTTCATATCCCACAAGTATAGGGGGTCGCAACAGTTTTTGAGGGTAGAGTATTCAACCCAAATTTATTGATTCGACACAAGGGGAGCCAAAGAATACTCTCAAGTATTAGCAGTTGAGTTGACAATTCAACCACACCTGAAAGACTTAATATCTGCAGCAAAGTATTTAGTACCAAAGTAGTATGGAAGCAACAATAATGGTGGCAAAAGTAACAGTAGTAGTTTTGTAGCAATTGTAACAGTGGCAACGGAAAAGTAACGTAGCAAAGATCAATATGTGAAAAGCTCATAGGCAATGGATCAATGATAGATAATTATGTTGGATGGCATTCATCATGCAACAGTTATAACCTAGGGTGACATAGAACTAGGTCCAATTCATCAACATAATGTAGGCATGTATTCTGAATATAGTCATACGTGCTTATGGAAAAGAATTTGCATGACATCTTTTGTCCTACCCTCCCGTGGCAGTGAGGTCCTATTGGAAACTAAGGGATATTAAGGCCTCCTTTTAATAGAGAACCGGAACAAAGCATTAGCACTTAGTGAATACACGAACTCCACAAACTACGGTCATCACCGAGAAGTGTCCCGACTATTGTCACTCCGGGGTTGCCGGATCATAACACGTAGTAGGTGTCTATAACTTGCAAGATAGGATCAAGAACACAAATATATTCATGAAAACATAATAGGTTCAGATCGAAAATCATGGCAGTCGAGCCCTAGTGACAAGCATTAAGCATAGCAAAGTCATAGCAATATCAATCTCAGAACATAGTGGATACTAGGGATCAAACCCTAACAAAACTAACTCGATTACATGATAAATCTCATCTAACCCATCACCGTCCAGCAAGCCTACGATGGAGTCACTCATGCACGGCGGTGATCATCATGAAATTGGTGATGGAGGATGGTTAATGATGACGACATCGACGATTTCCCCTCTCCGGAGCCCAAGGACTCCAGATCTGCCCTCCCTAGGAAGAAGAGGAGGCGGCGGCAGCTGCATATCATAAATCGCGATGAATCCTTCTCTCTGATTTTTTCTCCCGGAACGTGAATATATGGAGTTGGCGTTGAGGTCGGTGGAGGTCCAGGGGACCCACAAGGCAGGGGCACGCCCTCACCCTTGTGCACAGCCGATGGGTCCCCCTCTGTTGATTCTTTCGCCAATATTTTTTATTTATTCCAAAAATATTCTCTGTGAAGTTTCAGGTCATTCCGAGAACTTTTCTTCTGCACAAAAATAACACCAAAGCAATTCTGCTGAAAACAACGTCAGTCTGGATTAGTTCCATTCAAATCATGCAAATTAGAGTCCAAAACAAGGGCAAACGAGTTTGGAAAAGTAGATACAATGGAGATGTACCAAGTATGCCGATGCTTGTACATTCTTGGACAGTGACTGTTGTTGATCTAGTCCTCCGTCGAATAGGGATGGTGTGTTTGCAGATCCGCCCATCCACGGTGGTGCGGTGGTACATCCACCCATCCGCAACTTCCATGGTGGCACAGCGGCACAGTGGGAGATCCGCCCATCCACCACCGCCGACCCCCACCACGAGATCCCTATATTTCTAGCATGGTGAGATATTAAATGTGACTGGCCTTCCCGTTGATACATTGTGGGTTGTACCTTTTCTGTTTAGGGTGCACAGTTTAGACAAACTATCTTTGCCTCTATTGGTTTGCAGATCAGGCTTGGTATTGATGTGTAATGAAACCCAACTATGTTGAAATGAAATATGTGCCGACGTGTAATGAAACTCAACTAGGTCTAAATGAAATATGTCTCTGTCTAAATGAAATATGTCTCTTGCAGGTGCTTAACTATTTTAGTGACACTCTACAAAATTGTGACTTAACTATTTTGGTCCAAGATCTTTTCCAGGGTCCAAAAGGCTTGATTTATTTAGGTGATTATACTTTTTAATTAAGATTTGAATCACAGTACCAAGTTGTAAGTCCAAACATAAACAACTTCCCCCCTTGTTGTCAATAGGGATATTGATGGGGACATGTATTGTGTCTCTGCTACGGTTCTCATATTTTGGTTCACTATACAAGACATTTTTTCCAGAAAAAGTGTCGTGTATAACGTCACCAAAATGTCAAGGTGTGGTGATGATTTTATGTTTTAGTTGTATTGCATAAGAATTACAGTATGTCAGTATAAAAGAAGAATGGTTAGGAGGAAGCATCAGCTACTCCAGACGATGGATCTTATATTCATGCATAATAAGTTCGCCTTTAGGACAATATCACTAGTAGAAAACATGGCTTTGGTCCAGGCGAGATAAGAGCATTAATCCCGGTTCTGTTCCGAACCGGGACAAATGGGTGCATCAGTCCAGGTTCGTGTGGCCAAGGTGCCGGCCGGGCCTCGGGGGCCATAGGTCCCGGTTCTTCTGACCCTTTGGTCCTGGTTCCAGACACGAACCGAGACCAAAGGGCCTTGCTCCTGGCGCAGCCCCTTTAGTCCTAGTTGGTGGCTGGAATCGGGACTAAACATCAGGCTTCTGTCCCGGTTCTAGCCACCAACCGGGACTACGGAGATGCCTATATATATGCTCGCCCCTACCAGTTCACTCCTGTTTTTTGGCCGGTCGGCATGTGGGAGGTGTGTGCTGCTCTGCTCTCACCTCCTATGCACATGAGGTGTTCGATGAAATGCCCGAGCCACACTTAAGGCTTCTCCTCTCCAAGCTCCACCTCCAACCTCCATTTTCCTCAAGATTTGTCTAGGTTTGGCGGTCCGTCCCGTCCCGTCCCCGTCCTCACCACCGTCGGCCGCCCGTGCCGATCTCGTCGCCGGTACCACCGTGGTGAGCCTCTTGTTCTTATCTTCTTTTTAAAAGAAAAAAATATTACCTATATGATTTAGATAGATACTTGTATAATTTTCTTACTTTTATTATTGTCTATTAGTATTACATAGTACCGTAGTTTTGGTATCCGCCCCCGTCGGCCCTCATCATGTCTATGATTCGGATGTGGTATATTATATTTTATTATTATTGTTTCATTTAGTGTTTATGATAATTATGCTGACCAACGTGACATAGATGTCTTTATCTAGGATGCATGCGAACCAGAAATTCCAACCGACCCTCTTGTCGAGAGGTTAAATTTAGTTGAAAAATAAAACAATTACTTAAAGAAAAAACTGAAAATAATTGAGGAGGAGAAGATGGAGTTGGAGTTGCATGTTGCGGATGTCATCGATGATCACAAGATCAAGATGGATGCAATGCGCTTGAAGATTAGAAAGATTAGAAAATATGCCATTCATATTGAGGCTTGGTATCATTATGCCGTTGGATCAATTGTTACCTTAGTTGCGATCATGATCGCATTTGTTGCTGCATTTAAATGTTTTACATAGTTGTATGTTAGTTTCAATGTATGTTTTAGTTAGATGCTCTAGAGAGTATATGTTGTTCTATGAGAACTATGCATGAACTCTATGTATTTATTTTTTCAGTAATCACATTTGATCACTACTGTACTTTGGTTTTAATGTGATGATGAACTTGTATTAATTTGGTCACTTCTCTACATGATGTTCTATAATGGTTTTTGATACACTTAATTATATAATGCACGCAGATGAACTGCTATGGATGTAAAGTGACAGGCGCACCTCCGAGTATATTGAGGGACTGCATAAATTTCTCGAATTGACTGAGGCAAAAAAGTAGAATGGTTTTATGTATTGTCTGTGGGAATACAAAGGATCAATCTTCCGCGAAAACCCTTCACACCCACCTGTTGGAGAAGGGTTTCATGCCACACTATAATGTTTGGACCAAGCACGGAGAAAGAGGGGTTATGATGGAAGACAACAAACAAGAAGAGGATGATGAAAAGTATCCCCTGAATACGGTGATACTGCAATGGGGGAGCTGAAGATCAAGAGGAACCAGACGATGTGCTCGATGATGATCTTCGCCGGGTCATTGCTGATGCAAAGAGAGAATGCCAAAGTGAAAGGGAGAAGTTGAAGTTCGACGCATGTTAGAGGATCACAAAAAAGGGTTGTACCCAAATTGCAAAGATGACAACACAAAGCTCGGTACCACACTGGAATTGCTGCAGTGGAAGGCAGATAATGGTGTATCTAACAACGGATTTGGGAAGCTACTGAAAATAATGAAGAAGAAGCTTCCAAAGGATAACAAATTGCCCGACAATACGTACGAAGCAAAGAAGGTTCTATGCCCTCTAGGATTAGAGGTGCGGAAGATACATGCATGCCCTAATGATTGCATCCTCTATCTGAAGGAAATATGCCCTAGAGGCAATAATAAAGTTATTATTTATTTCCTTATATCATGATAAATGTTTATTATTCATGCTAGAATTGTATTAACCGGAAACATAATACATGTGTGAATACATAGACAAACATAGTGTCACTAGTATGCCTCTACTTGACTAGCTCGTTAATCAAAGATGGTTAAGTTTCCTAACCATAGACATGAGTTGTCATTTCATTAACGGGATCACATCATTAAAGAATGATGTGATTGACTTGACCCATTCCGTTAGCTTAGCACTTGATCGTTTGGTATGTTGCTATTGCTTTTTTCATGACTTATACATGTTCCTATGACTATGAGATTATGCAACTCTCGTTTACCGGAGGAACACTTTGTGTGCTACCAAACGTCACAACGTAACTGGGTGATTATAAAGGAGCTCTACAGGTGTCTCTGAAGGTACATGTTGAGTTGGCGTATTTCGAGATTAGGATTTGTCACTCCGATTGTCGGAGTGGTATCTCTGGGCCCTCTCGGTAATGCACATCACTATAAGCCTTGCAAGCAATGTGACTAATGAGTTAGTTACGGGATGATGCATTACGGAACGAGTAAAGAGACTTGCCGGTAACGAGATTGAACTAGGTATTGAGATACCGACGATCGAATCTCGGGCAAGTAACATGCCGATGACAAAGGGAACAACGTATGTTGTTATGCAGTTTGACTGATAAAGATCTTCGTAGAATATGTGGGAGCCAATATGAGCATCCAGGTTCTGCTATTGGTTATTGACCGGAGACGAGTCTCGGTCATGTCTACATAGTTCTCGAACTCGTAGGGTCCGCACGCTTAACGTTCGGTGACGATCGATATTATGAGTTTATGTGTTTTGATGTACCGAAGGAGCTCGGAGTCCCAGATGAGATCGGGGACATGACGAGGAGTCTCAAAATGGTCGAGACGTAAAGATCGATGTATTGGACGACTGTATTCGGACATCGGAAAGGTTCCGAGTGATTCGGGTATTTTTCGGAGTACCGCGGAGTTACGAGAATTCATATTGGGCCTTAATGGGCCATACGGGAAAGGAGAGAAAGGCCTCAAAGGGTGGCCGCACCCCTCCCCATGGACTAGTCCGAATTGGACTAGGGAGGGGGGCGCCCCCTTCCTTCCTTCTCCTTTTTCCTTCCCTTCTACTACTCCTACAAGGAAAGGAGGAGTCCTACTCTCGGTGGGAGTAGGACTGCCCCCTTGGCGCGCCCTCCTCCTAGGCCGGCCGCCTTCCCCCTTGCTTCTTTATATACAGTGGTAGGGGGGCACCCCATAGACACAACAATTGATCATTGATCTCTTAGCCGTGTGCGGTGCCCCCCTCCACCATATTCCACCTCGGTAATATCGTAGTGGTGCTTAGGCGAAGCCCTGCGTCGGTAGCATCATCAACACCTTCATCACGCCGTCGTGCTGACTGAACTCTCCTGCAAAGCTCTGCTGGATCAGAGTTCGTGGGACGTCATCGAGCTGAACGTGTGCAGAACTCGGAGGTGCCGTGCGTTCGGTACTTGGATCGGTCGGATCGTGAAGATGTACGACTACATCAACCGCGTTGTCATAACGCTTCCACTTTTGGTCTACGAGGGTACGTGGACAACACTCTCCCCTCTCGTTTCTATGCATCACCATGATCTTGCGTGTGCGTAGGAATTTTTTTGAAATTACTATGTTCCTCAACAGTGGCATCCGAGCCTGGTTTTATGCGTAGATGTTATATGCATGAGTAGAACACAAATGAGTTGTGGGCGATACAAGTCATACTGCTTACCAGCATGTCATACTTTGGTTCGGCGGTATTGTTGGATGAAGCGGCCTGGACCGACATTACGCGTACGCTTACGCGAGACTAGTTCTACCGACGTGCTTTGCACATAGGTGGTTGGCGGGTGTCAGTTTCTCCAACTTTAGTTGAACCGAGTGTGGCTACGCCCGGTCCTTGAGAAGGTTAAAACATCACTAACTTGACGAACTATCGTTGTGGTTTTGATGCGTAGGTAAGAACGGTTCTTGCTTAGCCCGTAGCAGCCACGTAAAACTTGCAACAACAAAGTAGAGGACGTCTAACTTGTTTTTGCATGGCATGTAGTGATGTGATATGGTCAAGACATGATGCTAAATTTTTATTATGAGATGATCATGTTTTGTTGAAGTTATCGGCAACTGGCAGAAGCTTATGGTTGTCTCTTTATTGCATAAGATGCAAGCGCCAAATAATTGCTTTACTTTATCGCTATGCGATAGCAATAGTTGCAAGAGCAATAGTTGGCGAGACGACCATGTGACGACACATTGATATAGATCAAGATGATGGAGATCATGGTGTCATGCCGGTGACGATGGAGATCATGACAGTACTTTGGAGATGGAGATCAAAGGCGCAAGATGATCATGGCCATATCATGTCACATATTTTGATTGCATATGATGTTTATCTTTTATACATCTTATTTTGCTTAGTTCGACGGTAGCTTTATAAGATGATCTCTCACTAAATTTCAAGGTATAAGTGTTCTCCCTGAGTATGCACCGTTGCGAAAGTTCTTCGTGCTGAGACACCACGTGATGATCGGGTGTGATAGGCTCTATGTTCAAATACAACGGGTGCAAAACAGTTGCACGCGCGGAATACTCAGGTTAAACTTGACGAGCCTAGCATATACAGATATGGCCTCGGAACACTGGAGACCGAAAGGTCGAGCATGAATCATATAGTAGATATGATCAACATAGTGATGTTCACCATTGAAAACTACTCCATCTCACGTGATGATCGGACATGGTTTAGTTGATTTGGATCACGTGATCACTTAGATGATTAGAGGGATGTCTATCTAAGTGGGAGTTCTTAAGTAATATGATTAATTGAACTTTAATTTATCATGAACTTAGTCCTGATAGTATTTTGCAAATTATGTTGTAGATCAATAGCTCGCGTTGTTGCCTCCGTGTGTTTATTTTGATATGTTCCTAGAGAAAAACTATGTTTAAAGATGATAGTAGCAATGATGCGGACTGGGTCCGTGATCTGAGGTTTATCCTCATTGCTGCACAGAAGAATTATGTCCTTGATGCACCGCTAGGTATCAGACCTATTGCAGGAGCAGATGCAGACGTTATGAATGTTTGGCTAGCTCAGTATGATGACTACTTGATAGTTTAGTGCACCATGCTTAACGACTTAGAATCGGGACTTCAAAGATGTTTTGAACGTCATGGACCATATGAGATGTTTCAGGAGTTGAAGTCAATATTTCAAGCAAATACCCAAGTTGAGAGATATGAAGTCTCCAACAAGTTCTATAGCTAAAAGATGGAGGAGAATCGCTCAACTAGTGAGCATGTGCTCAGATTGTCTGGGTACTACAATCGCTTGAATCAAGTGGGAGTTAATCTTCCAGATAAGATAGTGATTGACAGAGTTCTCTAGTCACCATCACCAAGTTACTAGAACTTCGTGATGAACTATAGTATGCAAGGGATGAAGAAAACGATTCCCGAGCTCTTCGTGGTGTTGAAATCGACGAAGGTAGAAATCAAGAAAGAGCATCAAGTGTTGATGATTGACAAGACCACTAGTTTCAAGAGAAGGGCAAAGGGAAAGAAAGGGAACTTCAAGTAGAATGACAAGCAAGTTGTCACTCCTGCGAAGAAGCCCAAATCTGGACCAAAGCCTGAAACTGAGTGCTTACACTGCAAAGGAAATGGTCACTGGAAGCGGAAATGCCCTGAATATTTGGTGGATAAGAAGGATGGCAAAGTGAACAAGGGTATATTTGATATACAGGTTATTGATGTGTTCCTTACTAGTGTTTATAGTAGCCCCTGAGTATTTGTACTTGTTCGGTTGCTAAGATTAGTAACTCGAAATAGGAGTTACAGAATAAACAGAGACTAGTTGAGGGGGAAGTAACAATGAGTGTTGGAAGTAGTTCCAAGATTGATATGATCATCATCACACACTCCCTATACTTTCAAGATTAGTGTTAAACCTAAATAAATGTTATTTGGCGTTTGCATTGAGCATGAATATGATTTGATCATGTTTATTGCAATACGGTTATTCATTTAAAGTCAGAGAATAATTGTTGTTCTGTTTACATGAATAAAACCTTCGATGGTCATACACCCAATGAAAATAGTTTGTTGGATCTCGATCGTAGTGATACACATATTCATAATATTGATGCCAAAAGTTGCAAAGTTAATAATGATAGTGCAACTTATTTGTGGCACTGCCGTTTGGGTCATATCGGTGTAAAGCGCATGAAGAAATTCCATAAAGATGGATTTTCGGAATCACTTGGTTATGAATCATTTCATGCTTGCGAACCGTGCCTTTTGGGCAAGATGACTAAAACTATGTTCTCCGTAACAATGGGACGAGCTACTGACTTGTTGGAATAATACATACTAATGTATGCAGACCAATGACTATTAAGGCTCGTGGCGGGTATCGTTATTTTCTGACCTTCACAGATGATTTGAGCAGATATGGGTATATCTACTTGATGAAACATAAGTTTGAAATAGTTGAAAGGTTGAAAGAATTTCAGAGTGAAGTGGAAAAATCATCGTAACAAGAAAATAAAGTTTCTACGATCTGATCGTAGAGATGAATATTTGAGTTACGAGTTTGGCCTTCAGTTAAAATAATGTGGGATAGTTTCACAAACTCATGCCACCTGGAACACCACAATGTAACGGTGTGTCCGAACATCATAACCGCACTTTATTTGATATGGTGCAATCAATGATGTCTCTTACCGATTTACCAAAATCGTTTTGGGGTTATGCATTAGAGACAATTGCATTCACTTTAAATAGGGCACTATCAAAGTTCGTTGAGACGACGCCTTATGAATTGTGGTTTGGCAAGAAACCAAAGTTGTCATTTCTTAATGTTTGGAGTTGCGATGCTTATGTGAAAAAGTTTCAACCTGATATGCTCGAACCCAAATCGGAGAAATGTGTCTTCACAGGATACCCAAAGGAGATTGTTGGGTACACCTTCTAATCATAGATCCAAAGGCAAAATATTCGTTGCTAAGAATGGATCCTTGATACGTCTCCAACGTATCTATAATTTTTGATTGTTCCATGCTATTATATTACCCCTTTTGGATGTTTACGGGCTTTATTTTACACATTTATATCATTTTTGGGACTAACCTACTAACCGGAGGCCCAACCCATATTGCTGTTTTTTTGCCTATTTCAGTATTTCGAAGAAAAGGAATATCAAATGGAGTCCAAACGGAATGAAACCTATGGTAGCGTGATTTTTGGAACAAACGTGATCCAGAGGACTTGGAGTGCAAGTCAAGAAGCAGCCGAGGAAGCCACGAGATAGGAGGCCGCGCCCCCCCTGTAGGGCGCGCCCCCTATCTCGTGGGCCCCTCGGGCGGCCACCGATGTACTTCTTCCTCCTATATATACCTACGTACCCCGAAAACATCTAGGAGCACCACGAAACACAATTTCCACCGCCGTAACCTTCTGTATCCGCGAGATCTCATCTTGGAGCCTTCGCCGGCACTCTGCTGGAGGGGGGATCGACCATAGAGGGCCTCTACATCAACATCCTTGCCCCTCCGATGAGTTGTGAGTAGTTTACCACAGACCTACGGGTCCATAGTTATTAGCTAGATGACTTCTTCTCTCTTTTTGGATCTCAATACAATGTTCTCCCCCTCTCTTGTGGAGATCTATTCGATGTAAACTCTTTTTGCGGTGTGTTTGTCGAGATCCGATGAATTGTGGGTTTATGATCAAGTTTATCTATGAATAATATTTGAATCTTCTCTGATGTGTGGAGTAATAGTAGTAGATGCAGGCAGGAGTCGGTCTACTTGTTATGGACGTGATGCCTATATACATGATCATGCCTAGATAATCTCATAACTATGCACTTTTCTATCAATTGCTCGACAGTAATTTGTTCACCCACCGTAATACTTATGCTATCTTGAGAGAAGCCACTAGTGAAACCTATGGCCCCCGGGTCTATCTCTTATCATATTTGCTTTCAATCTACTTTTATTTGCATCTTTACTTTTTTGCATCTATATTATAAAATACCAAAAATATATTTATCTTATCATACTATCTTTATTAGATCTCACTTTCGCAAGTGGCCGTGAAGGGATTGACAACCCCTTTATTGCGCTGGTTGCGAGTTCTCAGTTTGTTTGTGTAGGTGCATGGGACTTTTGAGGAGCCTCCTACTAGATTGATACCTTGTTTCTCAAAAACTGAGGGAAATACTTATGCTACTATTGATGCATCACCCTCTCCTCTTCGAGGAAAACCAACACAAGCTCAAGACGTAGCAAGAAGGATTTCTGGCGCCGTTGCCGGGGAGGTCTTCGCTCAAGTCAAGACATACCAAGTACCCATCACAAACCCATCTCCCTCGCATTTACATTATTTGCCATTTGCCTCTCGTTTTCCTCTCCCCCACTTCACCCTTGCCGTTTTATTCGCCCTCTCTTTCCCAATCTCCTCTCTCTTTCTCTCGCTTGCCTTTTTCTGTTTGCTTGTGTGTTGGATTACTTGTTGCCATGGCACAAGATAATACCAAATTGTGTGATTTCTCGAATACCAATAATAATGATTTCCTTAGCACTCCGATTGCTCCTCTTAATGATGTTGAGTCTTGTGAAATCAATACTGCTTTGTTGAATCTTGTTATGAAAGATCAATTTGCCGGCCTTCCTAGTGAAGATGCCGCTACTCATCTAAACAATTTTGTTGATTTGTGTGATATGCAAAAGAAAAAAGATATAGATAACAATATTGTCAAATTGAAGTTATTTCTGTTTTCACTTAGAGATCGTGCTAAAGTTTGGTTTTCGTCTTTGCCTAAAAATAGTATTGATTCTTGGGACAAGTGCAAAGATGCTTTCATCTCTAAATATTTTCCTCCCACTAAGATTATCACTCTTAGGAACGATATTATGAATTTTAAACAACTTGACCATGAGCATGTTGCCCAATCTTGGGAAAGAATGAAATTGATGCTTCGCAATTGCCCTACTCATGGTTTGAATTTATGGATGATCATACAAAATTTTTATGCCTGTTTGAACTTTGCTTCTAGAAATCTCTTAGATTCGGTCGCGGGAGGCACGTTTATGGAAATCACGTTAGGAGATGCTAGAAAACTTCTTGATAATATCATGGCTAATTATTCTCAATGGCACACCGAAAGATCTTCTAGTAAAAAAGTGCATGCTATAGAAGAAATCAATGTTTTGAGTGGAAAGATGGATGAACTTATGAAATTGTTTGCTACTAAAAATACTCCTCTTGATCCCAATGATATGACTTTGTCTTCTTTGATTGAGAATAATAATGAATCTATGTATGTGAATTTTGTTGGTAGGAATAGTTTTGGAAACAATGCTTGTAGAGGAAACTTTAATGCTAGACCGTTCCTAGTAATTCCTCTAATAATTATGGAAATTCCTACAATAATTCTTATGGTAATTTTAATAAGATGCCCTCTGATTTTGAGAATAGTGTGAAAGAATTTATGGTTTCTCAAAAGAATTTTAATGCTTTGCTTGAAGAAAAATTGCTCAAAGTTGATGATTTGGCTAGGAACGTTGATAGACTTTCGCTTGATGTTGATTCTCTTAAACTTAAATCTTCTCCTCCTACGCATGATATCAATGAGTCTCTCAAAGTAATGAGAATTTCCATTGATGAATGTAAGGAAAGAACCGCTAGATTGCGTGCTAAAAAAGAAAGCTTTATAAAAGCGTGTTCTTCTAGTTTCCATGAAAATAATGATGAGGATCTTAAAGTTATTGATGCGTCTCCTATTAGATCTATGTTTTGCAATATGAATTTTGATGATTATGGGACTGATGATGAATCAACTTTGCCTAGAAGGCGTCCCAAAAATTCGGAGTCTTTAGATCTTGATGCTAAAATTGGTAAAAGTGAGATTGGAGAATCCTCAACTTCTAATAATATTGAACCTACTATCTCAGATTTCAAGGATTTTGATTATGATAATCGTTCTTTAAAAGGTTGTATTTCCTTGTTGCAATCTGTTGTTAATTCTCCTCATGCTTATAGTCAAAATAAAGCTTTTACCAAACATATCGTTGATGCCTTGATGCAATCTTATGATGAAAAACTTAATTTGGAAGTTTCTATACCTAGAAAACTTAATGATGAGTGGGAACCTACTATAAAGATTAGAATTAAAGATTATGAGTGTTTTGCTTTGTGTGATCTGGGTGCTAGTGTTTCCACGATTCCGAAAACTTTATGTGATATTCTAGGTTTGCATGATCTTGATGATTGCTCTTTAAATTTGCACCTTGCGGATTCCACCATTAAAAAACCAATGGGAAGGATCAATGATGTTCTCATTGTTGCAAATAGAAATTTGGTGCCCGTGGATTTTATCATTCTCGATATAGATTGCAATCTTTCTTGCCCTATTATTCTTGGTAGACCTTTCCTTAGAACGATTGGCGCGATTATTGATATGAAGGAAGGGAATATTAGATTCCAATTTCCATTAAAGAAAGGCATGGAGGACTTTCCAAGAAAGAAATTCAAATTACCTTATGAATCTATCATGCGGGCTACTTATGAATTTAGTGCCAAAGATGGCACTCGTTAGATCTATCTTCGCTTTTATGCCTAGCTAGGGGAGTTAAACGATAGCGCTAGTTGGGAGGCAACCCAATTTTCTTTATGTTTTTTTGTTTTTGCTCCTGTTTAGTAATAAATATTGCATCTACCTTCTGTTTAGATGTGTTTTTATCTTTTAATTAGTGTTTGTGCCAAGTAGAACCTATAGGATAACCTACGATGATAGTTGATTTGATTCTGCTGAAAAACAGAAACTTTGCACGCAGGAATATAATTTTTTAAATCACAGGAACGTGCTTTTGCGTTGATTCTTTTTGCTTCTGTTCAATAAACAAATTGTCTAGGACTTCCTATTTTGGTAGGATTTTTAGAGTCCCAGAAGTTTGCGTTAGTTACAGATTGCTACAGACTGTTCTGTTTTTGACAGATTCTGTTTTTCGTGTGTTGTTCGCTTATTTCAATGCATCTATGGCTAGTAAATTAGTTTATAAACCATAAGGAAGTTGGAATACAGTAGGTTTAACACCAAATTAAATAAATAATGAGTTCATTGCAGTACCTTATGTGGTGGTTTTGTTTTCTTTCACTAACGGAGCTTATAAGATTTCCTGTTGAGTTTTGTGTTGTGAACTTTTCAAGTTTTGGGTAAAGCTTTTATGGACTATGGAATAAAGGGTGGCAAGAGCCTAAGATTGGGGATGCCCATGGCACCCCAAGATATTCAAAGATAGCCAAAAGCCTAAGCTTGGGGATGCCCGGGGAAGGCATCCCCTCTTTCGTCTTCGTTCATTGGTAACTTTACTTGGAGCTATATTTTTATTCGCCACATGATATGTGTTTTGCTTGGAGCATCGTGTATTATATTAGTCTTTGCTTTTTAGTTTACCACAATCATCCTTGCTGTACACACCTTTTTGTAGAAGCCTATTTGATTAGAATTTGCTAGAATACTCTATGTGCTTCACTTATATCTTTTGAGCTTGATAGTTTTTGCTCTAGTGCTTCACTTATATTTTTTAGAGCACGGTGGTGACTTAATTTTGAAGAAACTTCTAGTCTCTCATGCTTCACTTATATCTTTTTGAGAGTCTTTTAGAACAGCATGGTATTTGCAATGGTTATAAAATTGGTCCTAGAATGGTAGGCATCCAAGTTGGGTATAATTAAAACTATCATAGGAAGTGAATTGGATGCTATGATCAATTTGATACGTGATAATTGTTTTGAGATATGGAGGTAGTGATATTAAAGTCATGCTAGTTGGGTGATTATGAATTTAAAGAATGCTTGTGTTGAAGTTAGCAAGTCCTGTAGCATGCACGTATGGTTAAAGTTGTGTAACAAATTTGAAACATGAAGTGTACGTGGCTTGTGCATCCTTATGAGTGGCGGTCAGGGAGCGATGGTCTTTTCCTACCAATCTATCCCCCTAGGAGCATGCGCGTAGTACTTGGTTTCTGATGACTTTTAAAGTTTTGCAATAAGTATATGAGTTCTTTTGACTAATGTTGAGTCCATGGATTATACGCACTTTTACCTTTCCGCCTTTGCTAGCCTCTTCGGTACCGTGCGTTGCCCTTTCTCACCTTGAGAGTTGGTGCAAACTTCGCCGGTCCATCCAAACCACGTGATATGATAAGCTCTATCACACATAAACCTCCCTATATCTTCCTCAAAACAGCCACCATAACTACCTATTATGGCATTTCCATAGCCATTCCGAGATATATTGCCATGCAACTTTCCACCGTTCCATTCATCATCATCATGACATACCTTACTTTTGTCATATTGCCATTGCATGATCATGTAGTTGACATCGTATTTGTGGCAAAGCCACCATGCATTATTTTTCATACATGTCACTCTTGATTCATTGCACCATCCCGATACACCGCCGGAGGCATTCATATAGAGTCATATCTTGTTCTAGTTTCGAGTTGTAATTCTTATGTTGTAATCAATAGAAGTGTGATGATCATCATTATTAGAGCATTGCCCAAAAAGAAAAAAAAGAAAAAAAGAAAGGCCAAAAAGGCTCAAAAAATAAAAAAAAGAAAAAAAGGAAAAAAAGAAAAAGAAAAAGAAAATAAATAAAAGAGGTAATGTTACTATCTCTTTTTCCACACTTGTGCTTCAAAGTAGCACCTTGTTCTTCATGTAGTGAGTCTCATATATTGTGCTTCAAAGTAGCACCATGTTTTTGATATAGTGAGTCTCATAAGTTGTCCTTTTCATACTAGTGGGAATTTTTCATTATAGAACTTGGCTTGTATATTCCTACGATGGGCTTCCTCAAATGCCCTAGGTCTTCGTGAGCAAGCAAGTTGGATGCACATCCACTAGTTTTCTTTTGTTGAGCATTCATTTATAGCTCTAGTGCATCCGTTGCATGGCAATCCCTACTCCTCATGTTGACATCAATTGATGGGCATCTCCATAGCCCGTTGATTATCCTCGTCAATGTGAGACTTTCTCTCCTTTTTTGTCTTCTCCACACAATCCCCATCATCATATTCTATTCCACCCATAGTGCTATATCCATGGCTCACGCTCATGTATTGCGTGAAGGTTGAAAAAGTTTGAGATTATTTAAGTATGAAACAATTGCTTGGCTTGTCATCGGGGGTATAGAAGTTGGGAACATCTTTGTGTGACGAAAATGAAGCATAGCCGAACTATATGATTTTGTAGGGATGAACTTTCTTTTGCCATGTTATTTTGAGAAGACATGATTACTTTGATTAGTATGCTTGAAGTGTTACTATTTCTTTTATCAATATGAACTTTTATTTTGAATCATTTGGATTTGAACATTCATGCCACAATAAAGAATATTACATCATGAATTATGCTAGGTAGCATTCCACATAAAAAATTCTCTTTTTATCATTTACCTACTCGAGGACGAGCAGGAATTAAGCTTGGGGATGCTTGATACGTCTCCAACGTATCTATAATTTTTTATTGTTCCATGCTATTATATTACCCCTTTTGGATGTTTATGGGCTTTATTTTACACATTTATATCATTTTTGGGACTAACCTACTAACCGGAGGCCCATCCCATATTGCTGTTTTTTTTGCCTATTTCAGTATTTCGAAGAAAAGGAATATCAAATGGAGTCCAAACGGAATGAAACCTTCGGGAGCGTGATTTTTGGAACGAACGTGATCCATAGGACTTGGAGTGCAAGTCAAGAAGCAGCCGAGGAAGCCATGAGATAGGAGGTCGCGCCCCTATCTCGTGGGCCCCTCGGGCGGCCACCGACGTACTTCTTCCTCCTATATATACCTACGTACCCTGAAAACATCCAGGAGCACCACGAAACACAATTTCCACCGCCGTAACCTTCTGTATCCGCGAGATCTCATCTTGGAGCCTTCGCCGGCACTCTGCCGGAGGGGGAATCGACCATGGAGGGCCTCTACATCAACATCCTTGCCCCTCCGATGAGTTGTGAGTAGTTTACCACAGACCTACGGGTCCATAGTTATTAGCTAGATGGCTTCTTCTCTCTTTTTGGATCTCAATACAATGTTCTTCCCCCTCTCTTGTGGAGATCTATTCGATGTAAACTCTTTTTGCAGTGTGTTTGTCGAGATCCGATGAATTGTGGGTTTATGATCAAGTTTATCTATGAATAATATTTGAATCTTCTCTGAATTCTTTTATGTCTGATTGAGTTATCTTTGCAAGTCTCTTCAAATTATCAGTTTGGTTTGGCCTACTAGATTGATCTTTCTTGCCATGGGAGAAGTGCTTAGCTTTGGGTTCAATCTTGCGGTGTCCTTACCCAGTGACAGAAAGGGTTGCAAGGCACGTATTATATTGTTGCCATCAAGGATAACAAGATGGGGTTTATATCATATTGCATGAGTTTATCCCTCTACATCATGTCATCTTGCTTAATGCGTTACTCTGTTCTTATGAACTTAATACTCTAGATGCAGGCAGGAGTCGATCGATGTGTGGAGTAATAGTAGTAGATGCAGGCAGGAGTCGGTGTACATGTAATGGACGTGATGCCTATATACATGATCATGCCGAGATAATCTCATAACTATGCGCTTTTCTATCAATTGCTCGACAGTAATTTGTTCACCCACCGTAATACTTATGCTATCTTGAGAGAAGCCACTAGTGAAACCTATGCCCCCCGGGTCTATCTCTTATCATATTTGCTTTCAATCTACTTTTATTTGCATCTTTACTTTTTGCATCTATATTATAAAATACCAAAAATATATTTATCTTATCATACTATCTTTATTAGATCTCACTTTCGTAAGTGGCCGTGAAGTGATTGACAACCTCTTTATTGCGTTGGTTGAGAGTTCTCAGTTTGTTTGTGTAGGTGCGTGGGACTTTTGAGGAGCCTCCTACTGGATTGATACCTTGGTTCTCAAAAACTGAGGGAAATACTTACGCTACTATTGCTGCATCACCCTCTCCTCTTCGAGGAAAACCAACGCAAGCTCAAGATGTAGCAATCCTTTCTAGAGAAGGAGTTTCTCTCGAAAGAAGTGGGTGGGAGGAAAGTAGAGCTTGATAAGGTAATCTGTACCTTATCCCGAATTGGAAAGTAGTCCATCACAGAAATCAGTTCCAGTGATTCCTACACCAATTAGTGAGGAAGCTAATGATGATGATCATGAAACTTCAGATCAAGTTACTACCGAACCTCGTAGGTCAACCAGAGTAAGATCCGCACCAGAGTGGCACGGTAATCCTATTCTGGAGGTCATGTTACTTGACCATGGCGAACCTACGAACTATGAGGAAGCGATGATGAGCCCAGACTCCGCGAAATGCCTTGAGGCCATGAAATCTGAGATGGGATCCATGTATGAGAACAAAGTATGGACTTTGATTGACTTGCCCGATGATCAACGAGTCATTAAGAATAAATGGATCTTCAAGAGGAAGACGGACGCTGATAGTAGTGTTACTATCTACAAAGCTAGACTTGTCGAAAAAGGTTTTTGACAAAGTTCAAGTTGTTGAATACAATGAGATTTTCTCACTCGTATCAATGCTTAAAAGTCTGTCTGAATCATGTTAGCAATTGCCACATTTTATGAAATCTGGCAAATGGATGTCAAAACTGCATTCCTTAATGTATTTATTAAAGAAGAGTTGTATATGATGCAACCAGAAGGTTTTGTCAATCCTAAAGGTGCTAAAAAAATATGCAAGCTCCAGCGATCCATCTATGGACTGGTGCAAGCATCTCGGAGTTGGAATATACGCCTTGATGAGTTGATCAAAGCATATGGTTTTATACAGACTTTTGGAGAAGCCTGTATTTACAAGAAAGTGAGTGGGAGCTCTGTAGCATTTCTAAAACTATATGTAGATGACATATTGTTGATTAGAAATGATATAGAAATTCTGGATAGCATAAAAGCATACTTAAATAAGAGTTTTTCAAAAGAAAGACCTCGGTGAAGCTGCTTACACATTGAGCATCAAGATCTATAGAGATAGATCAAGACGCCTGATAAGATTTTTCAATGAGTACATACCTTGATAAGATTTTGAAGTAGTTCAAAATGGAACAGTCAAAGAAGGAGTTCTTGCCTGTGTTGCAAGGTGTGAAGTTGAGTAAGACTCAAAACCCGACCATGGCAGAAAATAGAAAGAGAATGAAAAGTTATTCCCTATGCCTCAGTCATAGGTTCTATAAAGTATGCTATGCTGTGTACCAGACCTATTGTATACCTTGCTCTGAGTTTGGCAAAGGAATACAATTTTGATCTAAGAGTAGATCACTGGACAGTGGTCAAGAATATCCTTAGTGAGGACTAAGGAGATGTTTCTCGATTATGGAGGTGATAAAAAAGTTTGTCGTAAAGAGTTACATCGGCGCAAATTTTACAGCGATCCATATGACTCTAGTCTCAATCTGGATACATATTGAAAGTAGGAGCAATTAGCTAGAGTAGCTCCGTGTAGAGCATTGTATACATAGAATATTTGCAAAATACATACGGCTCTGAATATGACAGACACGTTGACTAAGCTGCTCTCACGAGCAAAGCATGATCATACCTTAGTACTCTTTGGGTGTTAATCACATAGCGATGTGAACTAGATTATTGACTCTAGCAAAACCCTTTGGGTGTTGATCACATGACGATGTGAACTATGGGCATTAATCACATACAGATGTGAATATTGGTGTTAAATCACATGGTGATGTGAACTAGATTATTGACTCTAGTGCAAGTGGGAGACTGAAGGAAATATGCCCTAGAGGCAATAATAAAGTTATTATTTATTTCCTTATATCATGATAATTGTTTATTATTCATGCTAGAATTGTATTAACCGGAAACATAATACATGTGTGAATACATAGACAAACATAGTGTCACTAGTATGCCTCTATTTGACTAGCTCATTAATCAAAGATGGTTAAGTTTCCTAACCATAGACATGAGTTGTCATTTCATTAACAGGATCACATCATTAGAGAATGATGTGATTGACTTGACCCATTCCGTTAGCTTAGCACTTGATTGTTTGGTATATATGTTGCTATTGCTTTTTTCATGACTTATACATGTTCCTGTGACTATGAGATTATGCAACTCCCGTTTACCAGAGGAACACTTTGTGTGCTACCAAACGTCACAACGTAACTGGGTGATTATAAAGGAGCTCTACAGGTGTCTCTGAAGGTACATGTTGAGTTGGCGTATTTCGAGATTAGGATTTGTCACTCCGATTGTCGGAGTGGTATCTCTGGGCCCTCTCGGTAATGCACATCACTATAAGCCTTGCAAGCAATGTGACTAATGAGTTAGTTACGGGATGATGCATTACGGAACGAGTAAAGAGACTTGCCGGTAACGAGATTGAACTAGGTATTGAGATACTGACGATCGAATCTCGGGCAAGTAACATGCCGATGACAAAGGGAACAACGTATGTTGTTATGCGGTTTGACCGATAAAGATCTTCGTAGAATATGTGGGAGCCAATATGAGCATCCAGGTTCCGCTATTGGTTATTGACCGGAGACAAGTCTCGGTCATGTCTACATAGTTCTCTAACCCGTAGGGTCCACACGCTTAACGATCGGTGACGATCAGTATTATGAGTTTATGTGTTTTGATGTACCGAAGGAGTTCGGAGTCCCGGATGAGATCGGGGACATGACGAGGAGTCTCTAAATGGTCGAGACGTAAAGATCGATGTATTGGACGACTATATTCGGACATCAGAAAGGTTCCGAGTGATTCGGGTATTTTTCGGAGTACCGGAGAGTTACGGGAATTCATATTGGGCCTTAATGGGCCATACGGGAAAGGGAAAGGCCTCAAAGGGTGGCCGCACCCCTCCCCATGGACTGGTCCGAATTGGACTAGGGAGGGGGGGCCCCCTTCCTTCCTTCTCCTTTTTCCTTCCCTTCTACTACTCCTACAAGGAAAGGAGGAGTCCTACTCCCGGTGAGAGTAGGACTCCCCCCTTGGCGCCCCCTCCTCCTAGGCCGGCCGCCTCCCCCCTTGCTCCTTTATATACGGGGGCAGGGGGGCACCCCATAGACACAACAATTGATCAGTGATCTCTTAGCAGTGTGCGGTGCCCTCCTCCAGCATATTCCACCTCGGTAATATCGTAGCGGTGCTTAGGCGAAGCCAGGCGTCGGTAGCATCATCAACACCGTCATCACGCCGTCGTGCTGACAGAACTCTCCCGCAAAGCTCTGCTGGATTGGAGTTCGTGGGACGTCATCGAGCTGAACGTATGCAGAACTCGGAGGTGCCGTGCGTTCGGTACTTGGATCGGTCGGATCGTGAAGACATACGACTACATCAACCACGGTGTTATAACGCTTCCGCTTTCGGTCTACGAGGGTACATGGACAACACTCTCCCCTCTCGTTGCTATGCTTCACCATGATCTTGCGTGTGCGTAGGATTTTTTTGAAATTACTATGTTCCTCAACACTATCGCGGTGAGTACGAGGATTTGAACGCATGCCCGGTATGTGGTGCATGCATTGCAGTATAAGATCAGACGAGATGACCCTGGTGATGTTGAGGACGAGCGCCCCAGGAAGAGGGTTCCTACCAAGGTGATGTGTGATGACCCACAAGTATAGGGGATCTATCATAGTCCTTTCGATAAGTAAGAGTGTCGAACCCAACGAGGAGCAGCAGGAAATGACAAGCGGTTTTCAGCAAGGTATTCTCTGCAAGCATTGAAATTATCGGTAACAGATAGTTGTGTGATAAGATAATTCGTAATGGGTAACAAGTAACAAATCTAAACAAGGTGTGGCAAGGTGGCCCAATCCTTTTTTTAGCAAAGGACAAGCCTGAACGAACTCTTGTATAAAGCAAAGCGCTCCCGAGGATGCATGGGAATTATTTTCATGTTAGTATTCATCATGCTCATATGATTCACGTTCTTTAATTTGATAATTTGATATGTGGGTGGACCGGTGCTTGGGTGTTGCCCTTCCTTGGAAAAGCCTCCCACTTATGATTAACCCCTCTCGCAAGCGTTCGCAACAATGAAATAAGAATTAAGATAAATCTAACTATAGCATGAAACATATGGATCCAAATCAACCCCTTACGAAGCAACGCATAAACTAGGGTTTAAGCTTCTGTCACTCTAGGAACCCATCATCTACTTATTACTTCCCAATGTCTTCCCCTAGGTCCAAATCATGGTGAAGTGTCATGTAGTCGACGTTCACATAACACCACTAAAGGAGATACAACATACATCTCATCAAAATATCGAACGAATACCAAATTCACATGATTACTTATAACAAGACTTCTCCCATGTCCACAGGAACCAACATAACTACTCACAAAGAATATTCATGTTCATAATCAGAGGAGTATTAATTATCATTAAGGATTTGAACATATGATCTTCCACCGAATAAACCAACTAGCATCAACTACAAGGAGTAATCAACACTACTAGCAACCCACACGTGCCAATCTGAGGTTTTGAGACAAAGATCGGATACAAGAAATGAACTAGGGTTTGAGAGGAGATGGTGCTGGTGAAGATGTTGATGGAGATTGACCCCCTCTCAATGAGAGGATCATTGGTGATGATGATGGCGATGATTTCCCCCTCCCAAAGGTCCCCGGCAGAACAGCTCCGCCAGAGCCCTAGATTGGTTCCACCTCGAGACGTCGACGCTTCATCCCAAAAACTTCCTTCTTATTTTTTTAGGTCAAAACACACCATATAGTAGAAGATGGGTGTCGGGGGCCTGCCAGGGGGCCCACAAGGACAGAGGGTGCGCCCAGGGGGTAGGGCGCGCCCTCCACCCTTGTGGATGGCAGGTGGCCCCCCTCTGGTGCTTTCTTCACCCAATATTTTTAATATATTCCAAAAATATTCCCCGTGAAGTTTCAGGACTTTTGGAGGTGTGCAGAATAGGTCTATAATATTTGCTCCTTTTCAAGTCCAGAATTCCAACTGCCGGCATTCTCCCTCTTCATGTAAAACTTATAAAATAAGAGAGAATAGACATAAGTATTGTGATATATATATATATATATATATATATATATATATATATATAATGTGTAATAAAAGCCCATAATGCAATAAATATCAATATAAAAGCATGATGCAAAATGGACGCATCAATGTGGTATGCTCCTATAATACCACGGTTGAAACGTCTGTTCAAAAACAACGAGCATGCCAAGTTGTTGCGATGGCACAAAGAATATCGTAAGAAAGACGAGAAGTTGAGAGCACCTGCTGAGGGGTCGCAATGGAGAAAAATCAAGAGAAAGTGGGGGGACTTTGCAGGTGATGCAAGGAACATATGGTTTGGTTTAAGTGCAGATGGCATTAATCCTTTTGGGAAGCAGAGAAACAACCATAGCACCTGGCCCGTGACTCTATGTATCTATAACCTTCCTCCTTGGTTGTGCATCATGATACGTCTCCGCCGTATCTATAATTTTTGATTATTCCATGCCAATATTATACAACTTTCATATACTTTTGGCAACTTTTTATACTATTTTTGGGACTAACATATTGATCCAGTGCCCAGTGCTAGTTCCTGTTTGTTGCACGTTTTATGTTTCACAGAAACCCCATATCAAACGGAATCCAAACGGGATAAAAACGGACGGAGAATATTTTTGGAATATTTGGAAGATATGGGAAGAAGAATCCACGCGAGACGGTGCCCGAGGGGGGCACGAGGCAGGGGGCATCCCCCACCCCCCTGGGCGCACCCCTGACCCTCGTGGGCCCCCTGTAAGGTGGTTAATGCCCTTCTTCGTCCGCAAGAAAGCTAATTTTCATAAAAAAACTCGGCGAAGGTTTCAGTCCAATCGGAGTTACGGATCTCCATATATATACGAAACAGTGAAAGGGCAGACGAGGAGAACGCAGAAACAGAGAGAGACAGAGAGACAGATCCAATCTCGGAGGGGATCTCGCCCCTCCCATGCCATGGAGGCCAAGGACCAGAGGGGAAACCCTTCTCCCATCTAGGGAGGAGGTCAAGGAAGAAGAAGAAGAAGGGGCCCCCTCTCCCCTTCTCTTTCGGTGGTGCCGGAATGCTGCCGTGGCCATCATCCTCATCACCGCGATCTACACCAACACCTTCGCCATCTTCACCAACATCTCCATCACCTTCCCCCCTCTATCTACAGCGGTCCACTCTCCCGCAATCGGCTGTACCCTCTACTTGAACATGGTGCTTTATGCTTCATATTATTATCCAATGATGTGTTGCCATCCTATGATGTCTGAGTAGATTTTCGTTGTCCTATTGGTGGTTGATGAATTGCTATGATTGATTTAATTTGCTTGTGGTTATGTTGCTGTCCTTTGGTGCCCATCATATGAGTGTGCGCGTGGATCACACCATAGGGTTAGTTGTATGTTGATAGGACTATGTATTGGAGGGCAAGAGTGACAGAATCTTCAACCTAGCATAGAAATTGATGCATACGGGATTGAAGGGGGACCAATATATCTTAATGCTATGGTTGGGTTTTACCTTAATGAAAGCTAATAGTTGCGGATGCTTGCTAATAGTCCCAATAATAAGTGCATAGAATTCCAAGTCAGGGATGACATGCTAGCAGTGGCCTCTCCCACATAAAACTTGCTATCGGTCTAGTAAAGTAGTCAATTGCTTAGGGACAATTTCGCAACTCCTACCACCACTTTTCCACACTCGCTATATTTACTTTATTGTTTCTTTATCTAAACAACCCCTACCTTTTATTTACGTGCTCTTTATATTCTTGCAAACCTATCCAACAACACCTACAAAGTACTTCTAGTTTCATACTTATTCTAGGTAAAGCGAACATCAAGCGTGCGTAGAGTTGTATCGGTGGTCGATAGAACTTGAGGGAATATTTGTTCTACCTTTAGCTCCTCGTTGGGTTCGACACTCTTACTTATCAAAAACTGTTGCGATCCCCTACACTTGTGGGTTATCAAGACCTTTTTCTGGCACCGTTGCCGGGGAGCAATAGCATGGGGTGAATATTCTCGTGTGTGCTTGTTTGCTTTATCACTAAGTAGTTTTTATTTGCTGTTCTAAGTTGTTCTCTATCTTTAGTTATGGATATGGAACACGAAATACCAAAAGAATTAGGTTTACTTGCTACTCATGGAGATGGGGAACCTCCTAAAACCCTCGATGCTCATTATGTGAAAGATATTATGTACTACTTTGATAATCCTGAGAAAACCCCATTCAATTATGTAATGGGAGACACGTTGGATCAACGTGAATACTTTAGGGATTATCGCTTGACTCAAAAAGGGAAACTATTATGGGATCAAATTTATATGTTGTATTAGTATGCTAGGCAACTATGCTTGAGATATGATTATACTTGTTGCTCTAGGATGAAGGCTCCACACCTTCCCTTTTCATGCAAATTTAATGATGATAAAACCTTGGCTTCTTATGCTAATGGTATATATATTACTATGATGTGGAACAAATAGAAGAATTCGTTGCTTTTATGGGTGCTCATGAAATTGAATCTTTGTTTAAAGAGTTTGAAGATTATGGTGATTCAGTTTATAGACCTAAATTTTTTTCTATACTTAAATATTGCTATGATAATTATGAATTCAATTCCGATATTGATTTCGGTGGGAAACGACACCTATGGGATCACAAGAATCCCTACTACGGTTGCGGGGCACGGGGTTGTGAGAAGAGCAGGACTAACAGTCAGCACAAGGATCGTTTACCCAGGTTCGGGCCGCGAGGATGCGTAAAACCCTAGCCCTGCTTTAGTGGATGTATTAAGTGTTCTTGAGCTCTTGAACTAGCTATGGTGGCTGCGTGGTTCCAAAGAGCCGAATCCCCCTCCAGTACGCCATGGGCCTCCTTTTATAGTCGAAAGGGGTTGCCACAATGGCACACAGGAGGTGGCAGGGCCTACAGTGGTACGAGCTTATCACCCGTATTACAGGACAAGACGCATTTGCGTAGCTTACGTGTCCTCTCGCTTTATCGGGGACGGGAGCGAGGCCCGTCCCGTCCGTCGCCGCTTGATGACCCGCAAGTATATGGGATAGTTGTACCTCTTTCGATAAGTAAGAGTGTCGAACCCAACGAGGAGCTAAAGGTAGAACAAATACTCTCTCAAGTCCTATCGACCACTAATACGACTCTACGCACGCTTGCCGTTCGCTTTACCTAGAACAAGTATGAAACTAGAAGTACTTTGTAGGTGTGATAGGATAGGTTTGCAAGATAATAAAAAACACGTAAATATAAACTAGGGGCTGTTTAGATAAAGATGCAATAAAGTAAATATTGCGAGTGTGGAAAAGTGGTGGTAAGAGTTGTGAAATTGCCCCTAGGCAACTGACTACGTTACTAGACCGATAATCACTATTGCAATTCTATTTGAGGGAGAGGCATAAGCTAACATACTTTCTCTACTTGGATCATATGCACTTATGATTGGAAGTCTAGCAAGCATCCTCAACTACTAAAGATTCATTAAGGTAAAACCCAACCATAGCATTAAAGTATCAAGTCCCCTTTATCCCATACGCAACAATCCCCTTACTCGGGTTTGTGTTTCAGTCACTCACGCAACCCACTATAAGCGAATCATGAACGCATTGCAACACCCTACAGCGGGAATCCCTCACGCTTGCGCGACACGGAGGGCACCATAGGACAGCACCAATAATAAAACATGCAACTCAAACCAATCATAGCAATTCATCAATCACCGATAGGACAACGAAAATTTACTCAGACATCATAGGATGGCAACACATCATTGGATAATAATATGAAGCATAAAGCACCATGTTCAAGTAGAGGGTACAACGGGTTGCGGGAGAGTGGACCGCTGAATATAGATGGGGGAAGGTGATGGTGAAGATGATGGAGGTGTTGGTAAAGATCGCGGTGATGATGATGGCCCCCGGCGGCGTTCCGGCGGCACCGGAAGCAAGGGGGAGAGAGCCCCCCTTCTTGTTCTTCTTCCTTGACCTTCTCCCTAGATGGGATAAGGGTTTCCCCTCTGGTCCTTGGCTCCCATGGCTTGGGAGGGGCGAGAGCCCCTCCGAGATTGGATCTATCTCTCTGTTTCTGCGTTCTCAAATTCTGCCCCTTCACCGTTTCTTTTATATCCGGAGATCTGTAACTCCGATTGGGGTGAATCTTTCGCCCAGATCTTTCTCATAAAATTAGCTTTCTTGCAGCAAAAGAAGAGCGTCAACCACCTTACGGGGGCCCCAGGAGAGTCTAGGGCGCTCCTGCCTCCCTGGGGCGCGCCCCCTATCTCCTGGCCCCCTCAGGCACTGTCTCGCGTTGATTTTACTTCCCAAAAATCACAAATATTCCAAAATAATTCTCCGTCCGTTTTTATCCCGTTTGGACTCCGTTTGATATGGGTTTCTGTGGAACATAAAACATGCAGCAAATAGGAACTGGCACTGGGCACTGGATCAATATGTTAGTCCCAAAAATTAGTATAAAAAGTTGCCAAAAGTATATGAAAGTTGAAGAATATTGGCATGGAACAATTTAGATACGACGGAGACATATCAGCATCCCCAAGCTTAATTCCTGCTCGTCCTCGAGTAGGTAAATGATAAAAAAGATAATTTTTGATGTGGAATGCTACCTAGCATAATCTTAATCATATGTCTAATCATGGCATGAATATTAAGATACGAGTGATTCAAAGCAATAGTCTATCATTTGATATAAAAAACAATAATACTTCGAGCGTACTAATAAAGCAATCATGTCTTTTCAAAACAACAAGGCCAAAGCAAGCTTATCCCTACAAAATCATATAGTTTGGCCATGCTTCATTTCGTCACACAAAATGCTCCCATCATGCACAACCCCGATGACAAGCTGAGCAATTGGTTCATACTTTTTAACGTGCTTCAGCTTTTTCAACCCTCACGCAATACATGAGCGCAAGCCATGGATATACCACTATAGGTGGAATAGAATATAATGATGGAGGTTATGTGGAGAAGACAAAAAAGAGAAAGTCTCACATCGACGCGGCTAATCAACGGGCTATGGAGATGCCCATCAATTGATGTCAATGCGAGGAGTAGGGATTGCCATGCAACGGATGCACTAAGAGCTATAAGTGTATGAAAGCTCAGACTGAAAACTAAGTGGGTGTGCATCCAACTTGCTTGCTCATGAAGACCTAGGGCATTTGAGGAAGCCCATCGTTGGAATATACAAGCCAAGTTCTATAATGAAAATTCCCACTAGTATATGAAAGTGACAATATAGGAGACTCACTATATGAAGAACATGGTGCTACTTTGAAGCACAAGTGTGGAAAAAGGATAGTAACATTGCCTCTTTCCTTTTTCTTTTTCTTTTTCTTTTTCTTTTTTTCTTTTTTTATTTTTTTGGTGGGCTTCTTTGGCCCCCTTTTTTATTTAGGCTTCTTTGGCCTTTCCCCTTTTTTTTTCTTTTTTTGGGGCAATGCTCTATAATGATGATCATCACACTTTTATTTACTTACAACTCAATATTACAACTCGATACTAGAACAAAGATATGACTCTATATGAATGCTTCCGGCGGTGTACCGGGATGTGCAATGATCTAGTGTAGCAATGACATCACATCATGCTAGCTATCTTATGATCATGCAAAGAAATATGACAATAAATGCTCAAGTCATGTATATGATGATGATGGAAGTTGCATGGCAATATATCTCGGAATGGCTATGGAAATGCCATGATAGGTAGGTATGGTGGCTATTTTGAGGAAGATATAAGGAGGTTTATGTGTGATAGAGCGTATCGTATCACGGGGTTTGGATGCACCGGCGAAGTTTGCACCAACTCTCGAGGTAAGAAAGGGCAATGCACGGTACCGAAGAGGCTAGCAATGATATAGAAAGGTAAAAGTGCGTATAATCCATGGACTCACATTAGTCATAAAGAACTCATATACTTATTGCAAAAGTTTATTAGCCCTCTAAGAAAAGTACTACTACGCATGCCCCTAGGTGTATAGATTGGTAGGAAAAGACCATCACTCATCCCCGACCGCCACTCATAAGGAAGACAATCAAAGAAACACCCCATGCTTCAAATTTGTCACACAACGCTTACCATACGTGCATGCTACGGGACTTGCAAACCTCAACACAAGTGTCTCTACAATCCACAACCACCCACTAGCATGACTCTAATATCACCATCTTTATATCGCAAAACTATTGCAAGGAATCAAACATATTATATTCAGCGATCTACAAGTTTATGTAGGATTTTATGACTAACCATGTGAATGACCAATTCTTGTCATCTCTCTAAATAGATATAAGTGAAGCAAGAGAGTTTAATTCTTTCTATAAAAGATATGCCCACGCTCTAACAAATATAAGTGAAGCAAAAGAGCATTCTACAAATGGCGGTTTCCTATGTAAAGAGAAACAAGCAATCCAAACTTCAAATGATATAAGTGAAGCACATGAAGCATTCTATAAAGCCATACTCAAAAGATTTAAGTGAGGTGCAATGAGCATTCTATAAATCAACCAAGGAATATCTCATACCAGCATGGTGCATAAAAGAAAAGTGAAATCTAATTGCAAAAGACGCTCCAAGACTTGCACAGATCGCACGAACAAAACGAATACGAAAACATACCGATACTTGTTGAAGAAAGAGGGGATGCCTTCCGGGGCATCCCCAAGCTTAGACGCTTGAGTCTCCTTGAATATTTACTTGGGGTGCCTCGGGCATCCCCAAGCTTGAGCTATTTCCTCTCTTCCTTTTCCTCATATCGAGACCTCCTCGTTTAGACACTTCATCCACACAAAACTTCAACAGAAAACTCGGTAAGATCCGTTAGTATAATAAAGCAAATCACCACTCTAAGTACTGTTGCAAACCAATTCATATTTTGTTTTTACATTGTGTCTACTGTAACGTAACTTTTTCATGGCTTAATCCACTGATATAAATTGATAGATTCATCAAAACAAGCAAACTATGCATCAAAAACAGAATCTGTCAAAAACAGAACAGTCTGTAGCAATCTGAACATCCACCATACCTATAGTACCCCAAAATTCCTACCAAAATTAGGAAAAATAAACAAGTTGTACATCAAGACAGTGCAAAAATAATCAGAACCGTTTGACTTTCCAGTTAAAAATGTAAAATCGCGCACTACAGCCAAAGTTTCTGTCCTGCACCATACAAACCAACAAGCATTGTAAACATTCTAAAGGCAAACCTTGGTACATTATTTTTATAATACAATGGAATTGTACAAGGGGATAATTATTTTTGATGAAAAGTTTCTGTAATTAAGATTCACAAAGTTTCCGTGAGCATGAACAAAGTTCAAGGAGCTCTCCCACTTCAACAATGCTTGTCTTTCTTACTTTCACTTTCCTTTTTGAAAAGTTTTTAGGTTCCCCTCTTTATTTTTTTGTTTTCAAACTATATGAAAGCACTCAACAGAAATAAATGACTCTCTAAAACTTCCGGGTTGTCTCCCTGGCAGCGCTTTCTTTAAAGCCATTAAGCTAGGCATTTAGTACTCAAGTAATGAATCCACCCGGATCCCAAGGTATATCAAAGCCAATTTTAAATAACAATGATTTGTAATTTAGTAGTGAGCACAAAGTAACGTATATCACACAACAATGAAGTCTAACTCTCTTCCTATGCATCGGCATGTCATAAAAGAACAATTCATGCACACATAGTAAAGGCCAATGCATAGTATAAGTAGTTTCTTGCAATTCTATCGTGTTGGAAACATAAAGAGGCGGAGATGTAGTTCCTCTCTCATAATAATTGCAAGTAGGAGCAGCAAGCACATGCATATTACATTCATCAAAATCATCATATGCAATGGTAAAAGGCAACCCATCAATATAATCCTTACTAAGCGCAAATTTCTCCGATATAGTGTAGTCGGGAGAATTCGAAAAGATAATAGGATTATCATGCGTGGGTGCAATAGCAACGATTTCATGTTTAACATAAGGAACTATAGCAAGTTCATCTCCATAAGCATAATCCATATTGGCATCTTGTCCACAAGCATAGCAAGCATCATCAAAAAGGGATATTTCAAGAGAATCAACGGGATCCTAACAATCATCATAGCAATCATCCTTCGGTAAGCATGAAGGGGAATTAAACAATGTATGAGTTGAAGAGTTACTCTCGTTAGAAGGTGGGCACGGGTGATCAATCCGCTCTTCCTCCTTTTGTTCTTCGCTCTCCTCATCATCTTTTTCATCCAATGAGCTCACAGTTTCATCAATTTCTTCTTCCATAGCTTCCTGCAAAATATCAGTCTCTCCTTGGACAGTGGAGACTTCCTTAATAAATGCATTAATATTGTAATTGTATTCATAATTTTCATAGCAATATCTAAGTATAGCAAGATTTTCAGGCCTATAAACATCATCATCTAAAGCTTCATACTTTTCAAACAAAGATTCAATTTCATAAGCAGCCTTAAAAGCAATAAGTTCTTCAATTTGTTCAATATCATAGTAATCATATATACCATTAGCATAAGAAGCTAAGGTTTCATTATCATTAAATTTGCATGAAAAGGGAAGGTGTGGAGCCTTCATCCTAGAGTAACAAGTAATATCATATCTCAAGCATAGTTGACGAGCATACCAACGCAACATATTAATTTGATCCCATAATAGTTTCCCTTTTTGTGTCAAGCGATAATCCCTAAAGTATTCACGTTGATCCAACGTGTCTCCCATTATAAAGTTAAATGGGGTTTTCTCAGGATTATCAAAGTAGTACATAATATCTCTCACATAATGAGAATCGAGGGTTTTAGGAGTTACCCCATCTCCATGAGTAGCAAGTACACCTAATTTTTTTGGTATTTCGTGTTCCATATCCATAACTAAAGATAGAGAACAACTTAGAACAACAAATAAAAATTACTTAGTGATAAAGCAAACAAGCACACACGAGAATATTCACCCCATGCTATGACTCCCCGGCAACGGCGCCAAAGAAAGGTCTTGATGACCCGCAAGTATACGGGATAGTTGTACCCTCTTTCGATAAGTAAGAGTGTCGAACCCAACGAGGAGCTAAAGGTAGAACAAATACTCTCTCAAGTCCTATCAGCCACTGATACGACTCTACGCGCGCTTGACGTTTTCCCTACCTAGAACAAGTATCAAACTAGAAGTACTTTGTAGGTGTGATAGGATAGGTTTGCAAGATAATAAAAAGCACGTAAATATAAACTAGTGGCTGCTTAGATAAAGATGCAATAAAGTAAATATAGCGAGTGTGGAAAAGTGGTGGTAAGAGTTGTGAAATTGTCCCTAGGCAATTGACTATGTTACTAGACCGGTAATCACTATTGCAATTCTATTTGAGGGAGAGGCATAAGCTAACATACTTTCTCTACTTGGATCATATGCACTTATGATTGGAAGTCTAGCAAGCATCTGCAACTACTAAAGATTCATTAAGGTAAAACCCAACCATAGCATTAAAGTATCAAGTCCCCTTTATCCCATACGCAACAATCCCCTTACTCGGGTTTGTGTTTCAGTCACTCACGCAACCCACTATAAGCGAATCATGAACGCATTGCAACACCCTACAGCGGGAATCCCTCACGCTTGCGTGACACGGAGGGCACCATAGGACAGCACCAATAATAAAACATGCAACTCAAACCAATCATAGAAATTCATCAATCACCGATAGGACAACGAAAATCTACTCAGACATCATAGGATGGCAACACATCATTGGATAATAATATGAAGCATAAAGCACCATGTTCAAGTAGAGGGTACAACGGGTTGCGGGAGAGTGGACCGCTGAATATAGATGGGGGAAGGTGATGGTGAAGATGATGGAGGTGTTGGTGAAGATCACGGTGATGATGATGGCCCCCGGCGGCGTTCCGGCGCCACCGGAAGCAAGGGGGAGAGAGCCCCCCTTCTTCTTCTTCTTCTTCTTCTTCCTTGACCTTCTCCCTAGATGGGAGAAGGGTTTCCCCTCTGGTCCTTGGCTCCCATGGCTTGGGAGGGGCGAGAGCCCCTCCGAGATTGGATCTATCTCTCTGTTTCTGCGTTCTCAGATTCTGCCCCCTCACCGTTTCTTTTATATCTGGAGATTCGTAACTCCGATTGGGGTGAATCTTTCGCCCAGATCTTTCTCATAAAATTAGCTTTCTTGCAGCAAAAGAAGAGCGTCAACCGCCTTACAGGGGGCCCAGGAGAGTCCAGGGTGCGCCTGCCTCCCTGGGGTGCCCCCTATCTCCTGCCCCCCTCGGGCACCTTCTCGCATTGATTTTACTTCCCAAAAATCACAAATATTCCAAAATAATTCTCTATCCGTTTTTATCTCATTTGGACTCTGTTTGATATGGGGTTTCTGCAGAACATAAAACATGCAACAGACAGGAACTAGCACTAGGCACTGGATCAATATGTTAGTCCCAAAAAATAGTATAAAAAGTTGCCAAAAGTATATGAAAGTTGAAGAATATTGGCATGGAACAATAAAAAATTGTAGATACGACGGAGACGTATCACCGCTCCTCCTCGCTTCGACACGCGCCCTGGCCAGTGATGCATGCGGTGCCATGTAGGCAGGCAAGCAGCTGAGGTGGCGCGGTGGTGGAGCCTCCACGAAGATCTGCATGCCGCCACGCAGGTGTGTGCTGAGTTGGCCTGGAAGCTGCATGTTGCCACGCGGGTGCCTGTCCAGCTGGTTGGGCTGGCAGCCGCATGTGAATGACGGTGGGGATTTGGTTGGTGCGGGCCTAGCAGTGGCCCCGCTGTCGCCCTTGGCAAGGGTCTTGCCGGGTGGCCTGGCAAGGGTCTTGACGCGGTGCGCTGGCGTCCCCGGCAATGGTCTTGCCGGGGGCCTTGTGGATTTTCCTCGACAAGGATCTTGGCAAGGATTGTTGCCCTCCAATCCTTGTCTGATCTTGAATATTCTTTGTCTTCACAAAGATCTGCAAGCCACCATGGAGGTGCCTCCCGAGCCTTGGCCCAATGTGGTTGATGGTGTTGGAGGCCGCAGGGTCAAGGGTGGCTTGCTCCGCTGGTGTGGGCGAGCTGCCCCGGCAAGGGGCTTGCGGGGCTGCTGAGGTTGCCTTCGGCAAGGGTCTTGCTGGGGGAACCTACTCCGCCCATCTGCTCTCTGTGGCCTTGGTCCTTGACGTCGCCTTGTTTGCCTCGTGCCGTCGGCTTCTCTCTGGCTCCCTTCCTTTGCCCTGCTGTGTGCAGCCGTGGCGCGCGGCTCTGACTGCCCATGCACAAGTAAAGGGGTCAAAAGGAGAACCCCTACTTTTGTACACCGATCTGGGCCACCATAAGCGCGACACGTTTGTTGGGCCAGGCCCAGAATGGTGCGCAGGCAGGCGGGGCAGATTTCACCGCGGTAACTGTTCCGTCCGCTGCGCTTCCCCACGACCCGCGTTGAATGTGCGAAGTGGGGGTCGAGCGCCTGTGCGTGACCGAAGCACGCTGGTGTCATCTTGTGGTGAACAGTAAAGAGGCGGCTTGCGTGTCTCCTCGAGGCTGCAGGGCCACTGCTCATTTACCGTCCTTACTCGGGAACCGTCGCTCCACGCGTCCCACTGCACCCGTCTCTTGCGCCACGTTTGTTGCATGCATGATGCAGAGAGAGTGACAGGCGCACAGGATACGGGAAGTCGCGCGCGTGTGGGTCGATTCCCACACGCCTTCAATTGAGCAGGGAGGGCGGTCGACGGCCCCGCCCATTGTCACTTCAATGTGTCGGGTTGGCCGAGAGAGGCGGCCGAGCCTCGCCCCCGCCCCTTTATAAAGAGGGGAGCGGGAGGAACGACACCCCTTAATCCTTCGTCATCCGCTCCTCCCCATTCCCGCTTCCTCCTTCCTTCTGTCATGGCGAGGGGGCGTGGAGACGCCTCATCGGTGGCGGCGAGGGTCTCGGCTAGACAATGCATTGCTCCTCCCCAAGAGCTCGTGGCGACAGAGCCGACCGTTAGAGGGAGGGGGAGGGGGCGAGGTCGAGGCCGTCGCGACGCTCGAGGGAGAGGAGGACGGGGCGGCAGATCGGCCTCGCCTCCGCCAGCGGCCCCTCCCCCGGTGGAGGGCCACGTCGGGGACAACCCTTACGAGTTCTTCATCAGGCTGCGCCAGCCGCCGCGCCATTGTCTTCGCCTCCCGGCTCCATTTGCGCAGGAGATGGAGCTGGATCCGCCACAGGCATTGCGGCTGCATATGAGGGGTTGTGGGAACAGTGGCATATGGGCCGACGTCGAGTTCCCCGCCCCTCACGTCATGTATCTTTGCCGAGGGTGGTAGACTTTTGCCCGCGTCCACAGCTTGACGGTGGGGCTCGTTCTCTACTTCAAATTAATGGAGAACGGCCTGCTCTCCGTCAAGGTCTTTGGAGATCTTGGAACTCGCCTGAAGTGCTGCGTGGAGAGCTCCTCCGACGACGGAAAAACCTCCTCAAGCGAGAGTGATGAGGAGGATAGCGGGGCAGATGATGGGGACGAGTCCGACTAGGTGTCGGACGCCCCGCACCTGGGCGGGCGCGGCATCAGCAGCATCTGCACCTGGCTGCTCCTCCGGCGGGATCCACCAGGGGAGGGGAAAGCTCCTTGAACTTCTCGGGGCCGTCTCCTTGGGCGTCTGGCGTAGGGAGGCCGGAGAAGGCAAATAAGGCGGGTGGCGGGCCATCAAGTTGGAGTACGCGGGCACCGACGCCTTCATAGCGTATTGATGGACCACTGCCTCATATTCCAGCTCTTCCTTCGGTGCCAGCACCGCCGACCCTCTCCTAGGTGACCGCCGGTATGTTCTTTTGGCGCCTTCTGCTGCTCGTACCTCGCTTAGGCACCCCTTTCTGCCCCTTTTTGCTTTCTTGACCTGCCTCTTGAGGAGAGGGACAAGAAAGGGATTACGGGCATCTTATCTCTTTTCATTCTTGTAAGCCTTCGGGCCTTTGTTAAATTTAGGACTTGTAACCCCCTTGCTCATGTTTTTCATTTCATATGAACTGTGCATGTGTGGGATGTTTGCCGGGTTTTTCGTTTGTGGGTGAACCCCGCGACAAGGAGCGAATCCTCGTTATTATTTAAGATAAACGTTTTTCGCCCGACAACAGGCCTTGCCGTCCCCCACTTCGCTCGACCTTTCTCACGCCCTTGGCGGAGGTAGGGATGAGGTGGGCTTAGGCTCCTCGTTCCATTTCCTTGCTGCCGCGACTATGACCAAATCCGGACCCATGAGATAATCCTTGGGTACGGAAAAAAGGGGAGCATGGTAGCCTAGAAATAAAACAAGGTTTTACATATCCCAGTTCCATACCGAAATGCATGATAGAGGATAAAGGACTTATCTGGATCTGCCGGCCCTGGCAACCTTGGCTTGCCATGGGTGGATCCTTGTACTTGCAGCCCCCGGCAACTTTGGTCTGCCGGGGTCTGGACGTTGGTCCGTTCCCTTTCTTCCAAACAGCTCGACAGAAGTGCTTATGTGCCCTGCGAACCAAAGAGGACAGAAAAAACAGAGAGACGCGCACTCGACCTCTAAGCTAGGGATTAGCTGCCGCCAAGCACTATCAACCCTAACCGAGGAAGAGATTCGACCTAGCATTCATGCTATAACTTAGGGCGCCAACGCTTCGTTTATTTATGCTCAGGGTCTGTGCCTGGCTTTGCACAAATTGTTACATGCCTTGCTGGCAAGGCTTGTACAAAAGGTGGCTTGCCGGGAGGCCCGGCAGCCACGCCTTATGGGTAAAACTTGCGAAGATGCTTGATGTTCCAGGAGTTGCTCACTGGAATGGCATCTTCGGTCTCCAGGCGGACTGTGCCAGGCCTGGTGACTTGTGTTACCCGATAAGGGCCTTCCCACTTCAGCGTCAACTTGTTGGAATTCTTGGCCGACTGAACGTGGCGAAGAACAAGGTCGCCTTCCTCAAAGCTCCGGGCATGAACCTTGCGGCTATGGTAGCGGCGCAAGGCTTGCTGGTATCGTGCTGCTCTCACAGCCGCCCGGAGACGATCTTCCTCAAGGAGCATTGCGTCATCTTGCCGCAATCGCTCTTGCTCAAGCTCATCATAAGCGAGCACTCGAGGTGACCCGTATATGAGTTCCGTGGGGAGAACTGCTTCTGCCCCATTGACCAGGGCAAAGGGTGTCTGGCCGGTGGCTCGATTTGGCATTGTTCTGATCGACCAAAGAAACGCCGGCAACTCGTCAATCCAGCGCCTTCCACTCTTGCGCAGCCTATCAAAAGTCTTCGCTCTTAATGTTGGGGAACGTTGCAGAAAATTAAAATTTTTCCTACGGTTTCACCAAGATCCATCTATGAGTTCATCTAAGCAACGAGTCAAGGGAGAGAGTTTGCATCTACATACCACTTGTAGATCGCGTGCGGAAGCTTGCAAGGTGATGATGGAGTCGTACTCGACGTGATTCGAATCACCGATGACCAAGTGCTGAACGGACAGCACCTCCGCGTTCAACACACGTACGGGACGGGAGACGTCTCCTCCTTCTTAATCCAGCAAGGGGGAAGGAGAGGTTGAGGAAGACAGCTCCACCGGCAGCACGACGGCGTGGTGATGGTGGAGAGGCAGTACTCCGACAGGGCTTCGCCAAGCACACAGCGGAGGAGGAGAGGTGTTGGGGAGGGGAGGGCTGCGCCTTGGAGGTTGGTGCGGCTGCCCTCCCCTCACCCCTCTATTTATAGGGGGAAGGGAGAAGGGGGCCGGCCCCCTAGAACCCATCTAGGGG
>NC_041389.1:79312641-79349202 GCF_002162155.2 Triticum dicoccoides | reverse complement strand
CGAGAGAGGTTTAGTCAGCGGATCTGCGACATTCAGATCCGTGTGCACTTTGCAAATCTCTATGTCTCCATCTTGAACATTTTCACGGATGGAGTTGAAACGACGCTTGATGTGCCTGGTCTTCTTGTGAAACCTGGGCTCCTTTGCGAGGGCAATAGCTCCAGTGTTGTCACAGAAGAGTTTGATCGGCCCCGACGCATTGGGTATGACTCCTAGGTCGGTGATGAACTCCTTCACCCAAATCGCTTCATGCGCTGCCTCCGAGGCTGCCATGTACTCCGCTTCACACGTAGATCCCGCCACGACGCTCTGCTTGCAGCTGCACCAGCTTACTGCTCCACCATTCAACATATACACGTATCCGGTTTGTGACTTAGAGTCATCCAGATCTGAGTCGAAGCTAGCATCGATGTAACCCTTTACGACGAGCTCTTCGTCTCCTCCATAAACGAGAAACATGTCCTTCGTCCTTTTCAGGTACTTCAGGATATTCTTGACCGCTGTCCAGTGTTCCTTGCCGGGATTACTTTGGTATCTTGCTACCAAACTTACGGCAAGGTTTACATCGGGTCTGGTACACAGCATGGCATACATAATAGATCCTATGGCTGAAGCATAGGGGATGACCCTCATCTCTTCTTTATCTTTTGCCGTGGTCGGTGACTGAGCCGAGCTCAGTCTCACACCTTGTAACATAGGCAAGAACCCCTTCTTGGACTGATCCATTTTGAACCTCTTCAAAATCTTATCAAGGTATGTGCTTTGTGAGAGACCTATGAGGCGTCTCGATCTATCTCTATAGATCTTGATGCCTAATATATAAGCAGCTTCACCAAGGTCCTTCATTGAAAAACACTTATTCAAGTAGGCCTTAATGCTGTCCAGAAATTCTATATTATTTCCCATCAAGAGTATGTCATCTACATATAATATGAGAAATGCTACAGAGCTCCCACTCACTTTCTTGTAAACGCAAGCTTCTCCATAAGTCTGCATAAACCCAAACGCTTTGATCATCTCATCAAAGCGAATGTTCCAACTCTGAGATGCTTGCACCAGTCCATAAATGGATCGCTGGAGCTTGCATACTTTGTTAGCGTTCCGAGGATCGACAAAACCTTCCGGCTGCATCATATACAGTTCTTCCTTAAGATGCCCGTTAAGGAATGCCGTTTTGACGTCCATTTGCCATATCTCATAATCATAGTATGCGGCAATTGCTAACATGATTCGGACGGACTTCAGCTTCGCTACGGGAGAGAAAGTCTCGTCGTAGTCAATCCCTTGAACTTGTCGATAACCCTTAGCGACAAGTCGAGCCTTATAGATTGTAACATTACCATCCGCGTCCGTCTTCTTCTTAAAAATCCATTTGTTTTCTATCGCTCGCTGATCATCGGGCAAGTCTGTCAAAGTCCATACTTTGTTTTCATACATGGATTCTATCTCGGATTTCATGGCTTCAAGCCATTTGTTGGAATCCAGGCCCGCCATCGCTTCTTCATAGTTCGAAGGTTCATTGTTGTCTAACAACATGATTTCCAGGACAGGGTTGCCGTACCACTCTGGTGCGGAACGTGTCCTCGTGGACCTACGAAGTTCAGCAGTAACTTGATCCGAAGTACCTTGATCATCATCATTGTTTTCCTCTTCAGTTGGTGTGGGCATCACAGGAACGGTTTCCTGCGCTGCGCCACTTTCCCGCTCAAGAGGTAGTACTTCATCGAGTTCTACTTTCCTCCCACTTACTTCTTTCGAGAGAAACTCTTTTTCGAGAAAGCATCCGTTCTTGGCAACAAAGATCTTCCCTTCGGATCTTAAGTAGAAGGTATACCCGACAGTTTCCTTAGGGTATCCTATGAATACGCATTTTTCCGACTTGGGTTCGAGCTTTTCAGGTTGAAGTTTCTTGACATAAGCATCGCATCCCCAAACTTTTAGAAACGACAGCTTAGGTTTCTTTCCAAACCATAATTCATACGATGTCGTCTCAACGGATTTAGACGGTGCCCTATTTAAAGTGAATGTAGCTGTCTCTAGAGCGTATCCCCAAAATGATAGCGGTAAATCGGTAAGAGACATCATAGACCGCACCACATCCAATAGGGTGCGATTACGATGTTCGGACACACCGTTTCGCTGAGGTGTTCCAGGCGGCGTGAGCTGTGAAACGATTCCACATTTCCTTAAGTGTGTACCAAATTCATGACTTAAGTATTCTCCTCCACGATCTGATCGTAAGAATTTTATCTTTCGGTCACGTTGATTCTCTACCTCATTCTGAAATTCCTTGAACTTTTCAAAGGTCTCAGACTTGTGTTTCATTAAGTAGACATACCCATATCTACTCAAGTCATCTGTGAGAGTGAGAACATAACGATATCCTCCGCGAGCCTCAACGCTCATTGGACCGCACACATCGGTATGTATGATTTCCAACAAGTTGGTTGCTCGCTCCATTGTTCCGGAGAACGGAGTCTTGGTCATTTTGCCCAAGAGGCATGGTTCGCACGTGTCAAACGATTCATAATCAAGAGACTCTAAAAGTCCATCGGCATGGAGCTTCTTCATGCGCTTGACACCAATGTGACCAAGGCGGCAGTGCCACAAGTATGTGGGACTATCGTTATCAACTTTAAATCTTTTGGCATCTACACTATGAACATGTGTAATATTACGCTCGAGATTCATTAAGAATAAACCACTGACCATCGGAGCATGACCATAAAACATATCTCTCATATAAATCGAACAACCATTATTCTCAGACTTAAATGAGTAGCCATCTCGTATTAAACGAGATCCAGATACAATGTTCATGCTCAAACTTGGTACTAAATAACAATTATTAAGGTTCAAAACTAATCCCGTAGGTAAATGTAGAGGCAGCGTGCCGACGGCGATCACATCGACTCTGGAACCATTCCCGACGCGCATCGTCACCTCGTCCTTCGCCAGTCTCCATTTATTCCGTAGCTCCTGCCGTGAGTTACAAATATGAGCAACGGCACCGGTATCAAATACCCAGGAGTTACTACGAGTACTGGTAAGGTACACATTAATTACATGTATATCAAATATACCTTTGGTTTTGCCGGCCTTCTTATCTGCTAAGTATTTGGGGCAGTTCCGCGTCCAGTGACCCTTCCCCTTGCAATAAAAGCACTCAGTCTCAGGCTTAGGTCCATTCTTTGACTTCTTCCCGGTAACTGGCTTACCAGGCGCGGCAACCTCCTTGCCGTCCTTCTTGAAGTTCTTCTTACCCTTGCCCTTCTTGAACTTAGTGGTCTTATTGACCATCAACACTTGATGTTCTTTCTTGATTTCAGCCTCTGCTGACTTCAGCATCGAGAACACTTCAGGAATGGTCTTTTCCATCCCCTGCATGTTGTAGTTCATCACAAAGCTCTTGTAGCTTGGTGGGAGCGACTGGAGGATTCTGTCAATGACCGCCTCATCTGGGAGGTTAATGTTCAGCTGGGTCATACGGTTGTGCAACCCAGACATCTTTAGGATGTGCTCACTGACAGAACTGTTTTCCTCCATCTTACAACTGTAGAACTTGTCGGAGACATCATATCTCTCGACCCGGGCATGAGCTTGAAAAACTAGTTTCAGCTCTTCGAACATCTCATATGCTCCGTGGTGCTCAAAACGCTTTTGGAGCCCCGGTTCTAAGCTGTAAAGCATGCCGCACTGAACGAGGGAGTAATCATCAGCGCGAGTTTGCCAAGCATTCATAATGTCTTGGTTCTCTGGGACGGGAGCGTCACCTAGCGGTCCTTCTAGGACATATTGTTTCCTGGCAGCTATGAGGATGATCCTCAGGTTCCGGACCCAGTCCGTATAGTTGCTGCCATCATCTTTCAGCTTGGTTTTCTCTAGGAACGCATTGAAGTTCATGTTGACATTAGCGTTGGCCATTGATCTACAAGACATATTTGCAAAGGTTTTAGACTAAGTTCATGATAATAAAGTTCTAATCAAATTATGAACTCCCACTCAGATTAGACATCCCTTTAGTCATCTAAGTGTTTTCACGATCCGAGTCGACTAGGCCGTGTCCGATCATCACGTGAGACGGACTAGTCATCGTCGGTGAACATTCTCATGTTGATCGTATCTTCCATACGACTCGTGTTCGACCTTTCGGTCTCCGTGTTCCGAGGCCATGTCTGCACATGCTAGGCTCGTCAAGTTAACCCTAAGTGTTTTCGCTGTGTAAAACTGTCTTACACCCGTTGTATGTGAACGTAAGAATCCATCACACCCGATCATCACGTGGTGCTTAGAAGCGACGAACTGTAGCAACGGTGCACAGTTAGGGGAGAACACTTCTTGAAATTTTATAAGGGATCATCTTATTTACTACCGTCGTCCTAAGTAAACAAGATGCATAAACATAATAAACATCACATGCAATTATATAGTTGTGACATGATATGGCCAATATCATATAGCTCCATTGATCTTCATCTTCGGGGCTCCATGATCATCTTGTCACCGGCTTGACACCATGATCTCCATCATCATGATCTCCATCATCGTGTCTTCATGAAGTTGTCACGCCAACGACTACTTCTACTTCTATGACTAACGTTTAGCAATAAAGTAAAGTAGTTTACATGGCGTTATTCAATGACACACAGGTCATACAAAAAATAAAGACAACTCCTATGGCTCCTGCCGGTTGTCATACTCATCGACATGCAAGTCGTGAATCCTATTACAAAGAACATGATCTCATACATCACAATTCATCATTCATCACAACTTCTGGCCATATCATATCACATGATCAATTGCTGCAAAAACAAGTTAGACGTCCTCTAATTGTTGTTGCATCTTTTACGTGGCTGCAATTGGGTTCTAGCAAGAACGTTTTCTTACCTACGAATCACCACAACGTGATTTTGTCAACTTCTATTTACCCTTCATAAGGGCCCTGTTCATCGATTCCGCTCCAACTAAAGTGGGAGAGACAGACACCCGCCAGCCACCTTATGCAACTAGTGCATGTCAGTCGGTGGAACCGGTCTCACGTAAGCGTACGTGTAAGGTTGGTCCGGGCCGCTTCATCCCACAATACCGTTGAGCAAGAAAAGACTAGTAGAGGCAAGTAAGATGACAAAATCCACGCCCACAACAAAATTGTGTTCTACTCGTGCAAAGAGAACTACGCATAGACCTAGCTCATGATGCCACTGTTGGGGAACGTTGCAAAAAATTAAAATTTTTCCTACGGTTTCACCAAGATCCATCTATGAGTTCATCTAAGCAACGAGTCAAGAGAGAGAGTTTGCATCTACATACCACTTGTAGATCGCGTGCGGAAGCTTGCAAGGTGATGATGTAGTCGTACTCGACGTGATTCGAATCACCGATGACCAAGTGCTGAACGGACAGCACCTCCGCGTTCAACACACGTACGGGACGGGAGACGTCTCCTCCTTCTTGATCCAGCAAGGGGGAAGGAGAGGTTGAGGAAGACAGCTCCACCGGCAGCACGACGGCGTGGTGATGGTGGAGAGGCAGTACTCCGACAGGGCTTCGCCAAGCACACAACGGAGGAGGAGAGGTGTTGGGGAGGGGAGGGCTGCGCCTTGGAGGGTGGTACGGCTGCCCTCCCCTCACCCCTCTATTTATAGGGGGAAGGGAGAAGGGGGCCGGCCCCCTAGAACCCATCTAGGGGGGGTGCGGCGGCCAAGGGGAGAGGGGGAGAGGGTGGCTTGCCCCCCAAGCCAAGGGGGCGCCCCCTCTAGGGTTCCCCCCTCAACCCTAGGCGCATGGGCCCAAGGGAGGGGGTGCGGCCAGCCCACCAGGGGCTGGCTCCCTGCCCCACGCAGCCCATGTGGCCCCCCTGGAGGGGTGGCCCCTCCCGGTGGACCCCCGGAACCCTTCCGGTGGCCCCGGTACAATACCGGTATGACCCCGAAACTTCCCGGTGTCCGTTTGACAACTTCCCATATATAAATCTTTACCTCCGGACCCTTTCGGAGCTCCTCGTGACGTCCAGGATCCCATCCGGGACTCCGAACAACATTCGGTAGTCACATACTAGTCTTCCTAATAACCCTAGCGTCACCGAACCTTAAGTGTGTAGACCCTACGGGTTCGGGAGACATGCAGACATGACCTAGACGCTCTCAGGTCAATAACCAACAGCGGGATCTGGATACCCATGATGGCTCCCACATGCTCCTCGATGTTGTCATCGGATGAACCACGATGTCGAGGATTCGATCAAACCCTGTATGCAATTCCCTTTGTCAATCGGTACGTTACTTGCCCGAGACTCGATCGTCGGTATCCCAATACCTTGTTCAGTCTCGTTACCGGCAAGTCACTTTACTCGTACCGTAATGCATGATCCCGTGTCCAACACCTTGGTCACATTGAGCTCATTATGATGATGCATTACCGAGTGGGCCCAGAGATACCTCTCCGTCATACGGAGTGACAAATCCCAGTCTCGATCCGTGTCAACCTAACAGATACTTTCGGAGATACCTGTAATGCACCTTTATAGTCACCCAGTTACGTTGTGACGTTTGATACACCCAAGGCACTCTTACGGTATCCGGGAGTTACACGATCTCATGGTCGAAGGAAGAGATACTTGACATTGGCAAAGCTCTAGCAAAACGAACTACACGATCTTTTATGCTATGCTTAGGATTGGGTCTTGTCCATCACATCATTCTCCTAATGATGTGATCCCGTTATCAACGACATCCAATGTCCATAGTCAGGAAACCATGACTATCTGTTGATCACAACGAGCTAGTCAACTAGAGGCTCACCAGGGACATATTGTGGTCTAAGTATTCACACGTGTATTACGATTTCCGGATAATACAGTTATAGCATGAATAAAAGACATTTATCATGAACATTGAAATATAATAATACTTTTATTATTGCCTCTAGGGCATATTTCCAACACTTAAGCCTCGCAGAACTTCAACATTTGCTCTCTCCGCTTGGCCGTTGCTCCGTGGGTGTGCCACAGAGGCAAAACAGACCTTGCTGCCGAGATCCTCAATGTATTGCATGAATGCATGGCTTGTGAACTATGTGCCGTTGTCGGTGATGATCCTGTTGGGTACCCCAAAACGGTGAACTAGTCCCTTGAAGAACTTGATGGCTGACTGCGCTGTCACCTTCCTCACTGCTTCCACCTCTGGCCACTTTGTGAACTTGTCGATTGCAACGTACAAGTACTCAAAGCCCCCGATGACACGAGGGAAAGGGCCCAATATGTCGAGCCCCCAGACCGAGAAGGTCCAGGAGAGAGGGATGGTTTGAAGGGCTTGAGCTGGTTGATGAAGCTTCTTTGAATGGAACTGGCACGCTTCACACTTGGTTACTAGTGTTGTCGCATCCTGGAGGGCGGTGGGCCAGAAAAAACCTTGCCGGAAAGCCTTGCCGGCAAGGGCCCTCTACCCTATGTGGGAGCCACATATGCCTCCATGTATCTCTACCAACAACTCTAGTCCTTCCTCCCGGGAGATGCACTTTAATTTCACCCCATTTGGTCTTTTTCTATACAATACGTCGTCAATGAATTGGTACAGAGCAGACCGGCGGGCTACTCTTTCTGCCTCTTCCTGATCCTCAGGAAGCTCTTCCTTTTGGAGGAATCGGACGGTGTGCTGCGCCCATGCCGGAGCCTGCGGCTCGATGACAAGGACCAAAGGCATCTCTTCTGCCACGGGAGCGGCCGTCTCTACGGCTATGGCCTAAGGCCCTGCCGGAGTCGGTTGCCCCGCGGCAGGATCGACATTCACGGCAGCATCTTCGCCAGCGGCTCCGGGGAGCTCAGTGGGGAAGTACTTGCCGGGGCCTTGATGACCCACAAGTATAGGGGATCTATCATAGTCCTTTCGATAAGTAAGAGTGTCGAACCCAACGAGGAGCAGAAGGAAATGACAAGCGGTTTTCAGTAAGGTATTCTCTGCAAGCACTGAAATTGTAGGTAACAGATAGTTTTGTGATAATATAATTTGTAACGGGTAACAAGCAATGAAAGTAAATAAAGTGCAGCAAGGTGGCCCAATCCTTTTTGTATCAAAGGACAAGCCTGGTCAATTTCTTATAATGAGAAAAGAGCTCCCGAGGACACATGGGAATTATCGTCAAGCTAGTTTTCATCACGCTCATATGATTCGCGTTCGGTACTTTGATAATTTGATATGTGGGTGGACCGGTGCTTGTACTTCCCTTACTTGGACAAGCATCCCACTTATGATTAACCCCTATTGCAAGCATCCGCAACTACAAAAGAAGTTTTAAGGTAAACCTAACCACAACATTAGACATATGGATCCAAATCAGCCCCTTACGAAGCAACGCATAAACCGGGGTTTAAGCTTCTGTCACTCTAGCAACCCATCATCTACTTATTACTTCCCAATGCCTTCCTCTAGGCCCAAACAATGGTGAAGTGTCATGTAGTCGGCGTTCACATAACACCACTAGAGGAGAGACAACATACATCTCATCAAAATATCGAACGAATACCAAATTCACATGACTACTAATAGCAAGACTTCACCCATGTCCTCGGGAACAAACGTAACTACTCACAAAGCAAATTCATGTTCATAATCAGAGGAGTATTAATATGCATTAAGGATCTGAACATATGATCTTCCACCAAATAAACCAATTAGCATCAACTACAAGGAGTAATCAACACTACTAGCAATCCACAGGTACCAATTTGTAGTTTTGATACAAGATTGGATACAAGAGATGAACTAGGGTTTTGAGAGGAGATGGTGCTGGTGAAGATGTTGATGGAGATTGATCCCCTCCCAATGAGAGGATCGTTGGTGATGACGATGGTGATGATTTCCCCCTCCCGGAGGGAAGTTTCCTAGGCAGAACAGCTCCGCCGGAGGCCTAGATTGGTTCCGCCAAGGTTCCGCCTTGTGGCGGCGGAGTTTCGTCCCGTAAGCTTGCTTGTGATTTTTTCCAGGGTAAAAGCCTTCATATAGCAGAAGATGGGCACCGGAGGGTCACCAGGGGGCCCAGGAGACAGGGGGCGCGCCCCCCACCCTCCTGGCCAGGGTGTGGGCCCCCTCTGGTGTTTTCTTTGCTCAATAATTCTTATTAATTCCAAAAATGACTTCCGTGGAGTTTCAGGAATTTTGGAGCTGTGCAGAATAGCTTTCCAATATTTGCTCCTTTTCCAGCCAGAATTCCAGCTGCCGGCATTCCCCCTCTTCATGGTAAACCTTGTAAAATAAGAGAGAATAGCCATAAGTATTGAGACATAATGTGTAATAACAGCCCATAATGCAAAAATATTGATATAAAAGCATGATGCAAAATGGACGTATCAACTCCCCCAAGCTTAGACCTCGCTTGTCCTCAAGCGGAAGCCAAAATCGAAAAATTTGTCCACATGCTTAGAGATCGAGGTGTCGATAAAAATAAAATACGGACATGAGGGCATCATGATCATTCTTGTAACAGCAACATATATAGATTTTGTCATATGATTTCTTATGCTCAAGTAACAATCGATTCACAATGTCAAGTATGGTTCATAAACTTCATTGGGAACTAACAAACTATAATCTCAGTCATTGAAGCAATTGCAATTTATCATAACGTCAGAAAGAGTCAAGAAGAGCTGTTCAACAAGTCCACATACTCAACTATCATATAGTCTTCTACAATTGCTAACACTCACGCAATACTTGTGGTTATGGAGTTTCAACCGGACACTGAGAAAGATATGGGCTTATTGTGTTGCCTCCCAACGTATTCACCTTTGGGTGATGTCAACAATAATAATTCATGCTAACTTATATCCAATTGGATATATATATCAGGATCTTTCAAACACGAGGAGCTTGCCCAAGGATAAAATGAAAAAGGGAAAGGTGAAGATCACCTTGACTCAAGCATAAAGTAAAAACATAACGTAAAAGATAGGCCCTTCGCAGAGGGAAGCAGAGGTTGTCATGTGCTTTTAGGGTTGGATGCACAAAATCTTAATGCAAAAGAACGTCACTTTATATTGCCACTTGTGATATGAACCTTTATTATGCAGTTCGTCGCTTTTATTACTTCCATATCACACGATCGTATAAAGCTTATTTTCTCTGCACTAATAAGTCATACATATTTAGAGCAATTTTTATTGCTTGCAACATGACAACTTACTTGAGGGATCTTACTCAATCCATAGGTAGGTATGATGGACTCTCATGACAAAACTGGGTTTAAGGATATTTGGAAGCACAAGTAGTATCTCTACTTGGTGCAAGGAATTTGGCTAGCATGAGGGGGAAAGGCAAGCTCAACATGTTGGGAAGATCAATGACAATATACTTTAACTGATATGTGAGAAAACATAAACCATTATGCTGTCTTCCTTGTGCAACATCAACTCTTTTAGCATGTCATACTTAATGAGTGCTCACAATCATAAAAGATGTCCAAGATAGTATATTTGTATATGAAAACCTCTCTTTCCTTATTACTTCCTATTAATTGCAACGATGACCAAAACTAAGTTTGTCAACTCTCAACAACTTTTATGCCTCATACTTTTTATGTGTGAAGTCATTACTATCCATAAGATCAATATGAACTCTTTTATTCTTTTTATTCTTTCTACTTTCTCAAGATCATAGCAAAATAGCAAAGCCCTTGACTCAACACTAATCTTTATTATAGATATCTCACGGACTCAATTACATAAAGAGATCACAAAGCAAAACTCAAAACTAATTGATACCAAAACTTCAATCTACTAAATCAAGATACTACTAAAAGGATCGAACTAAGTAAAACGGTAAATATAGGAGTGTGATGGTGATACGATACCGGGGCACCTCCCCCAAGCTTGGCAGTTGCCAAGGGGAGTGCCCATACCCATGTAATTATGTCTCCTTCTTCATAGTTGGTGTTGTGATCTTTTTGGCGATGATGCCCCTGAGGATACGATTCTCCCCCTCAAGCTTATTGACTTGTTGTTTGAGGTCCATAATCTCTTTGCGGAGCTTGCCCGCAACGGCTAAAGCTTCCTTTACCCAAGGATGCTGCATAGCTTCTGGAGAACAAGTGACGCTCTTTTTCATGTTTTCATAAGAAAGAAATTTAACGTTGGAAGGGATGACCGAATTTGGAATAGCCGAGCTATGTAGTTCCCCCACCATGAATCCTGCTTGGAAGCGAGAGGTAACTTCTTGATCTTCCTCCATGGCATCTATCCTTTTCAAGTCGGCCTCCATCTCATCCTCCGTTGATGGTCCAAAGTGATAAGCATCGCTATTTGCTCCTGGACCTGGTGTCGGGTGAGACACCCGACTCTCACCGACTGAAACCTGAGAAGACATCTTGCTCTTAATCTGCAACAAAAACAACTCGAAATGAAAATAGAGGAGTTTTGCGTGATACGATGGTCAAAACCTTTGGGAGATTATATAATGAATTTTTACCGACCAAAATACGTAATGTGCAAGAAAACGGAGTCCGAGAGGCACACGAGGTGGCCATGAGACAGGGGGGCGCGCCCAGTAAGGGTGGGCGCGCCCTCCACCCTCATGGAGGCCGTGTCCTTCCCGGATTACTTCTTTCTTTCCAAAATTCTTAAATATTCCAAAACGGAGAAAAATTGCCATTAGAATTGTTTTGGAGTCGGTTTACTTACCGTACCACATACCTATTCCTTTTCGGAGTCTAAAACATTATGGAAAGTGTCCCTTATGTATTCCTCTGGGGTTATGGTCTCAATAATATTAGTTTCAACATTGATAGGATTACCTGAGATATAATGTTTGATTCTTTGACCGTTCACCACCCTCGGACTTGTGCCTTCGAAGTTGTTGATTTTTATGGCACCGGAACAATATACCTCCTCGATAACGTAAGGACCTTCCCATTTAGAGAGAAGTTTTCCTGCAAAAAATCTTAAACGAGAGTTGAATAACAACACATAATCACCTACATTAAACTCACGCTTTTGTATCCTTTTGTCATGCCATCTTTTAACTTTTTCTTTAAACAGCTTGGCATTCTCATAGGCTTGGGCTATCCATTCATCAAGTGAGCTAATGTCAAATAACCTCTTCTCACCGGCAAGTTTGAAATCATAATTGAGCTCTTTAATAGCCCAATATGCTTTATGTTCAAGTTCTAGAGGTAAGTGACACGCTTTTCCAGAAACCATTTTATACGGAGACATACCCATAGGATTCTTATATGCAGTTCTATAGGCCCATAATGCATCATCAAGTTTTTTGGACCAGTTCTTTCTAGATCTATTGACAGTCTTTTGCAAGACTAATTTAAGCTCTCTATTACTCAATTCTACTTGACCACTAGGCTCCGGGTGATAAGGAGATGCAATTCTATAATTAACATCATACTAGCAAGCATCTTACGAAAAGCACCATGAACAAAATGTGAACCACCATCGGTCATAAGATATCTAGGGACTCCAAACCTTGGAAAAATAACTTCTTTAAGCATTTTAATAGAAGTGTTATGATCAACACTACTATTTGGAATAGCTTCTACCCACTTAGTAACGTAATCAACAACAACTAAAATATGTGTGTAACCATTAGAGGCAGGAAAAGGTCCCATATAATCAAAGCCCCAAACATCAAATGGTTCAATAACAAGAGAATAATTCATAGGCATTTCTTGACGTCTACTAATATTACCAATTCTTTGACATTCATCACAAGATAAGACAAACCTACGAGCATATTTGAAGAGAGTAGGCCAATAAAAACCAGATTGCAATACCTTATGTGCAGTTCTATCTCCAGCGTGGTGTCCTCCATATGATTCGGAGTGACACTTGCATAGGATCTGTTCCTGTTCATGCTCAGGCACACAATGTCTAATAACACCATCTACTCCTTCTTTATAAAGGTGTGGGTCATCCCAGAAGTAATGTCTTAAATCATAAAAGAACTTTTTCTTTTGCTGATATGTGAAACTACGTGGTATAAATTTAGCAACAATGTAATTAGCATAAGCAGCATACCAAGGAGCAGTACGAGAAGCATTAATGATCGCTAATTGTTCATTAGGAAATCTATCATCAATAGGTAGTGGATCATCAAGAACATTCTCTAACCTAGACAAGTTGTCTGCAACGGGGTTCTCAGCTCCATTTCTATCAATAATATGCAAATCAAATTCTTGGAGCAAGAGAACCCATTTAATAAGTCTAGGCTTAGCATCTTTCTTTTCCATAAGATATTTAATAGCAGCATGATCAGTGTGAATAGTAACTTTGGAATCAACAATATAAGGTCTGAACTTATCACAAGCAAATACGACTGCTAAGAACTCTTTTTCAGTAGTAGCATAATTTCTTTGGGCAGTATCAAGAGTTTTACTAGCATACTGGATAACATTCAATTTCTTATCAATTCTTTGCCCTAGAATAGCACCTACAGCATAATCACTAGCATCACACATAATTTCAAGGGGTAAATTTCAATCAGGTGGCTGAACAATAGGTGCAGTGATCAAGGCTTTCTTAAGTATTTCAAATGCTTCTACACAATCATCATCAAAGACAAAAGGAATATCTTTTTGCAATAAATTAGTCAGAGGCCTAGAGATTTTAGAAAAGTCCTTAATAAACCTCCTACAAAAACCGGTATGACCAAGGAAACTTCTTATACCTTTTATGTCCTTGGGACATGGCATCTTTTCAATAGCATCAACTTTAGCTTTATCAACTTCAATACCTCTCTCGGAAATCTTATGCCCCAAGAAAATGCCTTCATTAACCATAAAGTGGCACTTTTCCCAATTCAATACGAGACTAGTGTCTTCACATCTCTGCAAAACTTGATCAAGGTTGCTCAAGCAATCATCAAAAGAGGGTCCATAAACGGAGAAATCATCCATGAATACCTCACAAATCTTTTCACAAAAGTCAGATAATATAGCCATCATGCATCTTTGAAAGGTAGCAGGTGCATTACATAAACCAAAAGGCATGCATCTATAAGCAAAAGTACCGAAAGGTCAAGTAAAAGTAGTTTCTGATTGATCCTCCACTGACACAGGTATTTGAGAGAAACCAGAATAACCATCTAGAAAGCAAAAATGTGTGTGTTTGGATAGTCTTTCTAGCATTTGATCAATAAAAGGTAAAGGGTAATGATCTTTCTTAGTAGCTTTATTTAATTTACGGAAATCAACTACCATCCTATAACCTGTAATAATTCTTTGCGGGATCAATTCATCTTTATCATTAGGAACGACAATAATACATCCCTTCTTAGTAACGCAATGGACAGGACTTACCCAATCACTATCAGCAACGGGATAAATTATACCTGCCTCAAGGAGCTTTAGTATCTCCTTTCTTACCACTTCTTTCACCTTAGGATTTAACCATCGTTGAGGATCTCTAACTGGTTTGGCATCTTTATCCACTTTTATTTTGTGTTGACATAGAGTGGGACTAATGCCCTTAAGATCATCCAGAGTATATCCAATAGCAGCACGGTGCTTCTTCAGAGTTTTCAATAATCTTTATTCTTCTTGCTCTGAAAGGTTAGCACTAATAATAACATGATATATTTTCTTTTCATCAAGATACGCATACTTAAGATCATCAGGTAATGGTTTAAGCTCAAACACGGGATCACCCTTGGGTGGAGGGGGACCCCCTAGGATTTCAACAGGTAAGTTGTGTTTCTGAATAGGACCCTGTTGAAGGAATATTTTATCTATTTCCCTTCTTTCATTCATAAACATATCATTTTTGTGGTCTAGCAAATATTGCTCTAACGGTATCAGTAGGAGGCACGTCAATAGAAGCAAGACCAATAATCTCATCCTTACTAGGTGATTCTTTATCACGGGGTTGTCTAGGAAACTTAGCAAAATTAAACTCATGAGACATATCCCCTAAGCCAATTGTAACAACATCCTTATTGCAATCAATCCTAGCATTAACCAGTATTCAAGAAGGGTCTACCAAAAATAATGGGACAAAAGTCATCTTGTGGGGAACCAAGAACAAGAAAATCAGCAGGGTATTTAACTTTCCCACACAAGACTTCAACATCTCTAACTATCCCTACTGGCTTAATGGTGTCCCTATTGGCAAGCTTAATAGTAACATCAATATCTTCTATTTCAGTGGGTGCAATATCATGCATAATTTCTTTATATAAGTCATAGGGTATTGCACTAGCACTAGCACCCATATCACATAAGCCATGATAACAATGATCTTAACAGAAATAACAGGCATGCGTACAACAGGTCTATGTATCTTAGCATCTGGTCTAGCAATATTAGCAGCCCGTTCACAGAAATAAATAACATGCCCATCTAAATTATCATCCAAGAGATCTTTAACCATAGCAATACTATGTTCAACTTTGATTTGCTCAGGAGGCGTATAAGTTCTAGTATTACTCTTACGAACAACAGTCGAAGTTTTAGCATGATCCTTTATCCTAACAGGAAAAGGAGGTTTCTCAACATAAGTATTAGGAACAATAGGATCATTATAAGTGACAGTCTTTTCTTCAACTGTAATAGGTGCAACTTTTACTTCAATGGGAGGATTATATTTAAACCACTTCTCCTTAGGGAGATCAACGTAAGTAGCAAAAGATTCACAAAAAGCCGCTACTATCTTAGAGTCAAGTCCATATTTAGGGCTAAATCCAAGAAAAACATCGGTATCCATAAAAGATTTAACACAATCAAACTTAGGTGTTATACCTGACTCCTTACCATCGTCGGAACCCCAATCTTCAGAGTTGCGTTTAATTCTTTCCAATAAGTCCCACTTGAATTCAGTAGTCTTTAGCATATAAGAACCAACATAGGAAGTATCAAGCATGGTGCGATCATTGAGAGAAACACTACAAATAAAATACACTTCCGTGATGATACGTGTTTGTCATAGTAGGTCGCGTTTTTTGTCATGCATGTACATCCATGACAAATTTATGACAGAATCAAGATAGTCATACCTGTGCTGTCGTAGAAGTGTTCCATGACATTACCAAAATTATCATCACGGAAGTGTCCACTTCCATGACGATAAATTGTGCGTCACAGAAGTGCTTTTGTCAAGGGTGACCGACACGTGGCATCCACCGTATCGGAACCCTGTTAAGCTATCTGGCCGGGTTTTGGATCCGATAACCCGTTAACAGCCCCGACCAATGGCGATTTTCCACGTGTAAAATCATCATTGGCTGGAGGAGACACGTGTCAGGTCCGTGCTGGCACAGGTGTCACTCATCCAATGGGCGAGACGTGCCTATGATATGTTGACACGTGGACCGGCCCATCAAGTTTAAATGGGCCGGCCCAACTAAAGGCCCACAAGATTTTGCGAACCATAATGGGCCGGCCCAGCTAAAGGCCCACGAGATTTTGCGGACCATAATGGGCTGGCCTAGCTAAAGGCCCACAAGATTTTGCGGGCCATAATGGGCCGGCCTAGGTAAAGGCCCATAAGATTGTTGTGTGCCATAATGGGCCGGCCCAGGTAAAGGCCCACAAGATTCTTGCGGATCATAATGGGCCGGCCCGGCTAAAGGCCCACAAGATTTCGCCGACATTAATGGGCCGGCCCAGGTGTAGGCCCACAAGATTTTGAGGACCCTAGTAGGCCAGCCCATTAACTGGCTGCCATGTTTTGGGCCAAATGCCGGCCCATATTTGATCCGGTCCATTAATGGCCTGCCACGTTCCGGGCCTAATAGTGGACCATATGAGATCCGACCCGTTAAAAGCCTACCACGTTCTGGACCAAATTACGGCCCAGATCAGGTCCGGCCCTTCATGAGGCTTTGGGCTCAATTATGGCCCATATCAGATTCGGCCCATCAACTGGACACCATGCTTTTGGGCCCACTTGCTAAAGGCCCACTTAGTAATTTGGCCTGATATTAGTTTTGGCCTGTTAAGGACCCGTTTAGCATTTTGGCCCTATATTAATTTCGGCCTGTTAAAAGCCCGTCATATAGTTGGGCCTAACTACGGCCCGGTTTGCATCCGGCCTGCTCGCAGCCGATATCTGACTGGGCCAAACAAGGACCGAGACAATTTTGGCCTATTAAAAGCCCGTGATTTGATTCGCACAATCATAAGACGGGGTTCATTTCGGGCTGCTGCCGGCCCGTTAGCTGTTCGGCACGTTTCAGGCCCAACCTACATCGTGATTGCATGACAGCCCGATTATGTACCGTAATTTTACGGTTTGGCCGGTTTACTGCGAAGACAGGATATATATACAGTAAAATAACTGCAGCATCATGAATAAGAAAAAACCTAGACTATACAGTAAAGAAATTACAACATATTACATCCACTGGGCATCAAAGTTCGCCACTATGATAATAAAGCACAAGCAGACAGCAGATTACATACATAGGGCATCAAAGATCGCCACCAGTGCAAATAAACACGCCGACAAAATAATATACAAAACCGACAGCACTTCAATAGAGTTCAAGAAAGGTTAGCCCTGCTGGGGAGCTGCAGCGCAAGCAGCTGAGCAAGATGATGAGACTGCGCTTGTTCAACACTTATAACTTCCTCACTCTGAAAGATAAACAAGCAAACATATGACATGTTTTGCACATAAAAGTATCAGTGCTGACAATTCATCACATTTCTTACTGACGAATAAAGTGACAAAGTTTAAAATTGCATTAACACAATATGGTATTGTTTAGGTCAAGGCATGGAAGGAAATGACATTGTGAAGGAGTTGGCAGCTTCACGACACCACTGGATTACAGATTAAGAACTCATAAGTATCAATGGTTAGTGTGCTGTCAGTTTATCCCATTTCAGATTGGCAAATAAAGAGACGGTTTAAATAATACTCCCTCCGTCCGGAATTACTTGTCATCAAAATGGATGTGTCTAGAACTAAAATACATCTAGATACATCCATTTCAATGACAAGTATTTTCGGACGGAGGGAGTAGTAGAATGATATGACATTGTTCATAGTTAAGACATTGCAGAATATGACATTGTGCTATAGTGGGTAGGTTCACCACACCACTGGATTACAGATGAAGAACAGAAGCATACATGCAGTGCAAAAGAAGATCACTTGCTCTATATAGTTTAATTTACATGGTATGAAGAAGGGACTTGGTTGTACAACTAAAAACTTAAATTGAGAAAGGACAAACTTTTGTTTATGAACTACATAATAAACTTTAAACATGCAATTTGATGCAAACACCAAAAATAAACAGCTGTTGCAGTCATGCCTAACCAAATATATACAACAAAGTTTGAAGGCTTGAGATGGACAAACTTACATTATTGGTGAAGACATGCTCTATAAAGGCCTTGTCCATGCTGATGGGGGGGGGGGCAATTCAAGAAGTTTACCATAGAATCTTGTTCATAAGCATTGCCTTTATTCTACATTTTGTTAAGAGTAAATATAGATGTGATAATATACGAAAAAATGGAGAATATTTAAGATATGATGAAGAGTGATGCTACATAACCAAGTAGCTATAAATGTAAGTGCATCGATACAGGCAAAAGGTACAACCAAGAGCAATGCACAGCTAAACTTCTTCAGTACCAACCTTATGGTAAGAGTAAATATAGATGTGATGTGTAGAAAATGGAGGGCAAAGGAAAATAAGCTGCAGAGTGATGGTACATGAACAACTACCTATCATGATAAGTACACTAATAAAGGACAACATGTACTTACAAGAACAATGCAGAGCTAAAAAAAACATTGGCATTGGATATATTCTACACTAATGTAACCATTCATACAGATCAGATAATTTGGAGCGAACAACTGATAAGCAAAGCTATCATGCATACTGCTGTCACATAATGAACCATGTATGTATGCAAGTACAGTGATACAGGACAACAAGTACTAACAAGAGCAAAGCAGCGGGCAACATATTTGCGATATCCTGTCGTTCTTTTCAAACCGGAATTCTTCTTCGAGCAGATTTCCTGCAAAAAAGATCCGTAAGGCACATGCGGAAAAGTAGAAGTTCAAATTGTCATGTGATTTCAAAGACAGTACCTCATCCTGGGAACGAGACCAGTGCATAACAAGGTTTTTCCATTCAATGTCTTCTAAATTTAGCACAGGAGACTTCACCGGAAATTCGTTTATAGACTTGCCATCAAAGTGTGATTTCCTCAGGTAACACCAATACTGCTGCAATGCTTCCTTGAAAAGCACAAGCAAGCTTTGCTCGTCATGACTATCCAGATCGACCCTCACCTAGTTACAACAATGTAATGTAAATCATTGATGTGTTCAATCAGCAGAAAACATGAAAATAATAACCATGAATAATAGCACTTACACGTAAGTTGGACACGAAGATGTGAAAATGGTGTTTGTCTTCACAATAATCTTCCCATGATGGGAATATATGCACGTAGTCCCTAACAACATTGAAAGCATTGTCTTTTAAACTGGGAATAAATGGAATGGGGTTCCAATCTGTAGGAATTGGCCGTCTCTACAGTTGGGATAGGTCTTCGGCCGGTGGACTTGCTGTACTTTTTGCTGGAGTGGGATTTTTCTGTGGTACAACTGGTGCTATGGCAAATGAAATCGGTATACCTTTCGCTGGAGTGCAGGTCATGTGTGCTAGGGCTAGTGGTGTGGCTAGTGAAGTATGGGTACAGTCTGCTAGAGTCGGTCCTACGTTTTGTGTCACTGGTTGTATAGCCTATATAAGTGGGATGCTGTCTGATTTCTCCGGCACCACCACGTTTTTCAAGGACTTTGCTGGTGCTCCTTCAGGTTCGGCAATCACCCTCTTCCTTTTTGATGTCTGATGCATAAGAACATCATTTGAGTGGAAAAACATGGTATGATGACAGATGGAATATGTATTGATGATGGATGGGCATGGCATCTCGACATATATGATGAGTAAACTAAGCAGATGGCGGTGCAACAAAGTAGAAGAAATGCAAGAAAACATATGCAAGATACCCGCAATCAATAAAACATTGCCAAATTAGAACATGCACCTTGATGGGTGAACAGGACAGGCCATCTGCCTTTGACTCCTCGAGGTTAGAATAGTCATTAGGATCATATTCTGAACAAGAGTCAACAGGTGGGGAGCGTATGAGTTTCATTGCATCCAGAATGGCACTCAATGCCTTGGTGCCAATTTTGTAAGTCATTGCAGTGTTTAGCTTCAAGAGTGGACTGCTGCTAGTGCGACACAAAGCAGCTACACAGATCATACTGTAGATATAACGGGAAAACCTTAAGCACCAGAGTAAAATCAGCAGAGTGGAACTTGCTGGAATATATGTGCTAGTATTATCGGTATGGCTAGAAAGGCTTCGGATACTAGCTCTCTTTAAATGAAGGTGCGGTACTATTAATATTAGTGTAACTCTCAAAGGCGACACAGCTCCCCGCATTTCCTTGCTATTCTTATAGGATTCAAGTGGGCAGGCCACTACAAATCTTATTCCTATGTTTACAAGAACCTACGAATCAAAGAGGCTCAAAGTGTCCATCACAACCGATACACTGCGAATGTCCCTGCTCATCTTCAGTACAAGGAACATACTGTACTACTATCATACTCCCTCCGTTCCAAAATATAAGTCTTGGTAGAGATTTCCACTATGGATCACATACAGATGTATCCAGATACATTTTAGAGTGTAGATTCACTCATTTTGCTCCATATGTAGTCCATGGTGGAATCTATGCAAAGACTTGTATTTAGGAACGGAGAGAGAGTACATATTAAAAAAGAACGGAAGAGGAACATGGTAAAGAAGAGCAAGCAGATTTTGGATAATAAAATGTTGGTTGCGCAGTGCCCACACATGATGAACCAGAGTGCATTAAGAATGCAACTCCCAGCTGTCTCTCAACCATTTCAGGCGGTTGGATGAAGATCCTACGTCTCCTAACCCTTCTTCTTCCTCGTCTCTGATCCTTCCCATACAGAACACTGCACGGGCCACCGGCCGGACCACCGGCCCCCACCGCCTGTGTTCCTCCGCCACCCCCACCCCCACGCGCGCCCAACCCCCACCTGCGTCGAGTTTTCTTTGTTTGGCGAGGCCCCACAACCACCCGAGCCCCTTCGATTGCATCGGCGAACTCCGGCGAGCTCTGAAAAATCGACTGACCCAATTTTGAAATTTAGTCTACTGTGATTTAACTAGTGTGGAGTATAAAAGGGGAAAACCATAAGCATTGGGAGTATCGTGTTGAGCGTGCCATGGCGGATCTGAAGGTGCAAACCGGACAAAGGCAACTTCGCAACCAAGACAAAAAATCAGAGTAAAGCAGTGGCGATCTATTTTCTTGCTGCGATAAATAAGTTGAGTAGATATGAAAGAGTACCACCTCTGGTGCGGCGCCGTGTACGCATCTGCTGAGAATTTGATGGTGCTGCAGTAGCGATGGCTGTCGGCGGCATGGAAGCAGATCTAGGAGGGTAGACGGTGGCGGCGGGGCGCGGTGGACGAGACGGTCGTAGGAGCGGCGCCGACAAGGTGGACGACGGCGGGGATGAAGCGAGAGGACGGGATGCAAGGATCCCGGTCTGAAGGCGTGGATGAGAGAGGTCGATCTCTTGTAATGGACGGCGGCGTCGGGGTATCAGCTCCGGCATGGTGGAGGAGGATGGCGGTGGATGGGGTGGCGGACGGTGGCGGACGGAGGAGGGTGTTTTGGCACCCACGGAGTACGAATGAGGAAAAGGGAGGTAGAGAGGAAGGGGGAACCATGTATTCAGGGCGCGCTTGTCTCAAATGCGAGGAAATTTACAAACTTAGCCCCCATTTCAAATTTCTACTACATCACAACAAAATTTGTCGGTTGGGGATAGGACGGTAATCTCGCATACACCGAATTTTTGCCGACGAGAGTTTGTTTTTGGCGCCCACCGTGTATGAATATGAATCAGGGAGGGAGCACGTTTGGGTGAAATTACGAACCTACCCATATCAAAACATATAGAAATCCAGCAGATAGGCTTTGCGTGGCAGGGATAGGCAGTAGTGATTTCCATCTTGTAGATTTTGGTTTCGTGCGGTTACTGCGACTTTCTCCGCTTCGTTCAAATTTTGCAGAGTGCACGTTTAGCATGCCAACTCAATTCGTATCCCGTTTGTATTCTATTTTTTTCGGGCGGGATCCATTTTCAATTGGAACTACATTCTATATACATCATTTTTTATATATACTTTCAAAAGCACAACAAAGAATTCTGCTCCTTTATATGTATAATATGATTTACAAATACAACGATCTCGAAATCTTAAGGTTGAATTCGATTTTTTTAACCAAATTATGTTCTACTAAAATGTATGGATCAGTAATATCTACATATTAAATAACATAGATGTGCGTGAATTCATATGAGTATGCATGTTTGATAGATCAATTTTGGTTCGATCATGGATTACATGTATCATCATCTCAAATTCAAATATTTGAATCCCTTTTTGGTTCACTCCTTTCACGCCCATCTCTCTCACATGCATGCTCCTTCAGGTAGCTATCACTCTCTTTTCTCCATCTCCCGCACGCTCACTTCATGTTTCTCCTATCCTCGCAAACATGGTCTCTCGACGTCTCCCTTGAGAAGTGTCACACTCTCCCTATCATTATACATTACACGGTTTTCATTATATCTCACGTCTCTACTGTTCTCTAGTATCACTCGGTACCTAAGCTTTCTTTTTCACCGCCACACACACAGTCTCCACTCGTCTTTCACTTTGTCTTTCTCTCTATGGGATTCTCTCACACACATGTCTCTACATATGACTCATACCACTAAAATTACTCTCGCTTTCCTGTAGACACAACATTTGTTGCGGTCTCCTTTTCGTCTCCATCCCAGACTGACATTATCCATTTGTTTACCGATCAGACAACCCAGACTACCATCTCCTCTCTCTCTCTCACACAGACACACACACACAACTCCTGCTTCCACTCCCCTTCCCGACTACCGTCTCTCTCTCTCACACACAAAACTCTTGCTTTCGCACCCCGACTCGTATTTCTCTCACAAACATTTATCGACTAGCTAGCCTCTAGATAGGTTTATACACCCGCACACTCGTGCTTCCACCATCGCATACATGTCTCTCTCCCGCTCCTTGTATCTATGTAGATTTTCCTTCCCTTCTTGAGACACGCCCTCTCGATCGTGCACACACACACTATCGCCTCATTTTAAGCTGATACCTATCGCACACACACTCCTAGTGTCTTTGTCACACATGCACTCCGTCCTCCTCCACTCTCCCTCTCTCTCACACACACATGGGCTTTTTGCAACAACTAGCAAGATGCCCATGCGTTGCACGGAACATCAAGATGCATTTGTATGAGTAGTTTATCTTGTGAGGGAAAAGGATGAACGAGGGAAGGCCTTATTTGCAAATGTGGAGAGGGGTGTGGGTATCTTTTTGCAAAATTGCCATAGTTTCCTTCCTATCCGTCAGATATAGATTGGACGGCCTATATTGCAGGATGGCAGGCACACGATCATCACCGACAATGCTTTTTATAAGAGTAGGGATAAAAAATAGAGTTGGTGATGAGGGTGGGCCTGCCATCCTGCAATGTAGGTTGTCCGATTTATATCTGACGGATAGGAAGGAAAATATGGCAATTTACCCGCACTCTTCACCACATTTGCAGATAAGGCCTTCCCTCGTTCATCCTTTTCTCCCACAAGATCTTGATGTTCCATGCAACGCACGAGCATCTTGATAGTAAGAGTAGAAATTAGACATATACCACTTCTCGAATCTTGAAACCAACAACATTCCTCCCTTATCTCATCAAAACCGCCAAAGGAATATATTTTGAGTGAAACATAACATATTTTTAGTGATATACGTATTTCAAAACTAGACTTTTTTTTCTATCAAATCGGTGAATATGTATTAATCTACTTTGATCGTGTGGCAACGCATTGGCACATTGCTAGTAGTTATCATAATTTTTTGGACACCAGACAAACGGTGGAGTACATATACGAAGAGAAGAGGCGCACGCATGCAGTCGGCCTCTCGCTGTCTCGCACACATGAGTGTTACGTAAAGGCGACGTTAACAAATAAACCCTAAAACCCTAGGTGCACGATTGCTGCATTCGCGGGTACCGGGTACGTGGTGGAGCACCTTTGTAAGAATAGTCAGCTCGCGTGATAATTTGATCCATAGGAGTTGATGGTCGGGACCGCAGGTGAACGACTTGGAGTGCGGTGGCTCGCCAGTTGCCACAGATCGAGTAGCCACGTTTAAAATATCATTTTTTAGCGGGGTTAAGAGTTCCGATTTTCAATGGCACGTTATAAGTAGTAAGTAGTTTTTAGAACGATTGGTATGGAGCGAAAATGGAATTCATAGTACTACGTACCTCCTTGGCGTATGGTTGTATGGGTTGATGTTGCGAGATGTTGAACCTGGTAGTTACTATGGTTTAGATTTAGATGCTGGTTTTCAGTAATGGCCCTGTTTGGATACTCTAACATAGTTAGAGTTAGAGTTATTTTCTAACCCACTCTAACCCAAATAAGAACCTCTCCACCGGGATAGTTGGGTTAGATGGAACTTACCCACTCTAACCCTCCCTGTTTGGATACTTTTGGGTTATTTGAGCCCCCAACTAACCCAAACTAGCTCTAACCCCATGATCCAAACAGGGCCAATGAAAATCGGAAGGGGAAACCCCTCTTTGATTAAAAAAACTACTACCTCCATTCTAGTTTACTAGTCCCCATCGTACTTTGGATCAAAGTTTGTCCACGAATTTTATTTGTAAAATGTTAATGGAAAACGAGGTTTTGTTATACCCAAACAAAAAAGGACTGGAGGGAGTGATTGCTCTGACATGGACGCGACCTCTCATAGCGCAGGCATTGAACCGGCACGCCGGCCAAGAGGGCCACACTCGCTGCAGGCCCGGCTGAGCACGCCTCCTCGCCGCGTGCAACCAGCTTAAGACTGCCCCGTCTGCCTTAATTGAATCCGCGCATGTGCTGGCAACACGTCCTTCCACGAGCTGGCAGGCATTTTAGAACACAAAAAATGACTAAAATATAATTAATTTACACATGGTCTTGACTTGTTGTGCTCGCACTGGTAGCAGGAACTAGTAGAGGTTTTTCTTTATTTATAACTCTCCTCACATTTTTTGGCTTTGAAGTGAATCATGGTTGTGGACATTATGTATGAATGTGCAGATATCTGTGAACATGAGTTTGATGTGGAAGTTGAACTTGGAATGTCGGGCTTGCGCGTGAACTATACCATGTCCAATGCTTCGTCTGTTATTGTTTGGAAAGTAATTGCTGTTATTACATGACCCAAAAAAACATTTTGTGCCCCATCAGTAGATGCACAGACGTCACAACAGGCATGCTGACTGGATAAACATTTGAAGCTAGCTATTATGACGGAAATTTTGTATTGATAACAGTTTTAGATAGCAGGAGACACCTAGCCTGCTCTGCCTCTGCTAGCTTATTTCTGGCTTCTTCCATCTCTTATTTGGCTTGGGTGAAGAGAGCATCTGATTGATCTTTTCGCTTCTTCAGGAACTCAGCTACATTCTCAAGGGCTGCTGCATGCTTTGTTTCAGCCTTTACTAATGCCACGAGGACACGAACAGCCGACGACTCCACCTGGCTTGTGTGTAATCCAGCATCATCTGGGAATTTGCACCTTGTGTCTAATCCAACATCATTAGGGAACTGGCACCTTGTGTGTAATCCAGCCTCATTTTGGAAACATGATCTCGAGGTTGACCATACTTCCCTCCTCGTAGGAACTGCATCCTAACATGAAGTTACTTCTTTTTTAGATCAATACTCAGAGCAACCTAGATCCATTTAGTAGAAGCCAGATAAACATAACTCGAAGAAGTGAATTCAAAAGGAAAAGAAATATAAAAACAGACTACAAGGTGAGAACACCCACTTCCTACATCAAGCTAAAAACGAAAGCATTAGGATGATTAAGACTCTTCTTATTACACATCAAAGAACACCAGCTTAAGAGAAACAGAAACTACAACATATACACATCTAAGAACACGAGGCTAAACGAAAGTAATTGAAAGGGTGTTACTTACCAAAGCTCGTTTTATAGGTTCGGTGCAGCTCCTCTTTAACTTGCCACGCTCCTTGAAGATGTCCCGAATATCCCGTGTTTGGTCTTCATTGCTCCTCTGCATGTTCGCACTCGTGGTTTTAAAATCTCAACATGGCAAGAAAAATATACTACTAGTAATACTCGCGCATCTTGTGGGCAACATTAAAGCACTCGTCTGGCATGTTAGAGCATCTCCAACAGAATCCAATGCGTGGTGCTTTAAAAAAGCGTTTACAGTGCTGAGATCGAGAAGTGGATACTAGAGAGTGGAGGATAGTTCTCAGCATAGATAGATAAAAAAAGATAATTCAACTACTCCTCGTCGTCTGACTCCTCCTCGGTGATGTCCTCCTCCGACGTCTGACTGTAGGCGTGAAGATACCGATAGTCGTCGGATTCCCAGGGCGACGCTGCTCCTAGCCTCATGTTGAATTGAGCGTCCGCTTTTCGCCTACGCTTGTCCTCGCGATAGGCGGCTCGCTCCGCCCTCCTCTTATCCCTCTCCGCCCTCCTTTGCACGTAGAACTCGCGCTCGTTGATGATGTCCTACGGGAAGTGTTGGCGCCACAGCGCCATGGCTTCCTCGTCCATCTTGGCAATGCCGAGACGGTGCTCCCGCCTCCGGTTGTCACGACGATCCTCGTCGGTGCTAAGCCGCGGCAGAGGCACGTGCTCCTGCGCTCGCTCCCGCGTCGGCACGTTGGGAAAGTTCAATGTTCTATGAGGCCACCGGAGGCGCCACGCCGCCACGTCATACGCGCGGGCGGCCTTGCTGGCGGTGTTGAAATTGCCGAGGCCGAGGCGCATCCTGCGGAACCGGATCTTGGCGGAGAAGCCGCCGGAGGGGCGCACGCGGACGCCGCGGTATCCCCAAGTTTCCCGGCGACGCGGCGGCGGCGAGGCGAAAAATAGCAGGGAGAGAGCGGTGGCGAGGCACAAAGCGGTGGCAAGGCACAAAGAGGTGGGAGGGCATTGTATTTTATAAAGCGCGCCAGACGCCGCGCACCAAAACTAGCGCATGCCCGACCGCTTTTTCCCGCGCGCGCGCGATCCTTTCCCGACGTCTCTGCTATATCTACTCTCTTCTCTACTGTTATATTTATTTAATATTTAATATTTAATATTTATCTCTACTTCCTTTACTGTCTACTTTTTTTCCTCTATACTTTTTTTCTTGCAATATAGGCCGTCCGATTTATATATGACAGAGAGGAAGGAAACAAATGGGAATTTTGCAAAAAGATACCCATACCCCTCTCTAGATTTGCAAATAAGGCCTTCCCTCGTTCATCCTTTTCTCCCACAAGATAAACTACTCATACAAATGCATCTTGATGCGTGCAACACATGGGCATCTTGCTAGTTCTAAAAACCTTTCCATCATTTGCCACACTACTGGTTGCAGATGAAAAACCTACCCAAGCACAACGCGATATAGGAGCGACACACAATTACAAGCTGATATTCTGTTGGACAATGGAGGCTATAACTAATTACTTTTACGGGAACAATAGCACCCAGGAAATTTGAAGGGTAGGTATGAACAAAATTGGAACTGCACATGTATTGCTAAGTGATTCAATACACACATTACCAATCGAGGAGAAGAACGATGGTCGCGGTGGCCTCTGTGAGTCATGGTCAGCAACGGGAGTCAGTTCATTGTCCACGATGGTGGTACTTCTGCGCTTGACGTCGGCTTCCGGGAAGCAGATCCGAGACCATGGAAGACGATGCCGGGGAAGAGGCTCCATGTACGACGACGACAGTGGACCGGCTCCAGTGCGGCGTACGAGGTCGTCGATGAGGCAGATGCGCTGCGGTGGACGAGTGCGCCGATGTAAAGGGGAGGAGCACGAAGGCTGCGGTGCCGTGGAGAAGTCTATTTTGCAGTGGGGATAGAAAATGGGGAGTATTCAGGTGTACTACTCTGGTTGCCGGGGTGGGGTTGGCTGGGTAGGGTGAACCTGAAGTTATGAAAATAGCCCCCTACCAAGCGTCACCCGTAGGCCTGTTCCAAAGGCTATGATGGTAACTTCCCACTGCTCGAATCAGGGTCGCGGGAGATTTTCCTGCCGACCTCAAAATTTTGTGACACTGGACTCCCCGTGTGGCGTGTTGAGTGATTCGGCTAAGCAACTAGTGAGTAGTAGTAGTAAACTCTGCATATTAGGTTTCACCAAAGTCAAACTTCCTAAAGTTTGACCAAGTTTATAGGAAAATATAAACAATTAGCATAACAAATATGTATGATGTGAAAGTACATTCAATAATGAATCTAATGGTATTTATTTGTTATTGTATATGTTAATATTTTTGTTATAAGCTTTTTGGGAGTTTACAAAACTTGACTTTGACCAATGCTAATACGCGGACTTAAATAAAAATGGAGGGAGTACACATTTGTTTTCTTAGTTTGTAGTGAAATAATCATTTGTTGAATTGTGAAATAAATATATTAGGCTATTGACTTCGAATGTAATGGTCTATACAATTCAATAGTTACAATCATTGTCAAATCCCAAGATGTATACAAGGTCTATAGTACTTCACAACATGCTCAAATTCACATAATCCCAGTCAAATGAGAATCTAAATGCATTTCATAGTTATTACTTTGTAGGATGCAACAAAAACAACCATAACTCTACATCGGCCATTATAGAAGTAACATTTTGACATATCCCAATGTGTGAATGAAACGTGCAGAGAGAGCTTTTGAAGATGGAGCAGATAGGGCGGGAAAGATTGTATGTATGTGGACGAGAGAGTAGGAGACAAACCTAACGAGACAGAGAGAGAGAGAGATAGAGAGAGAAAGAGAGAGGAAGAAGTTAGGTCTGTGAGAAAGATGGAGACATGTAATATATGTGAGATGCGTGTGCATCCAGATTCTATATACGTGGACGGAGAAGCGACAACATGTTTGATGAGAGAGCTAGAAAAACATGGATGAGAGGGGAAGGATCTCGTGGGTTGAGGGATTGACAATTTTGTGCGGGGGAGAGAGGGATTGGTAATTTTGTGCAAGAGAGAGAGAGAGGGTGGGGGGAGGAGTCAGTCAGCCGTCGTCACATCACCCTGCTTCCAAATGACCCCGCATTCTCTAGCGTGGTGTGGTCGCCGTCTTTGATCTGCTTGATTCCCTCTTTGAAGATTGAGGTGTTGTGCATGTTGGGGTGCAAAGAAGCACAAGCGAGAGTGGTCGCCGTATAACCTTGGATGGGGATGAATTGTGTGCTCGGGGGAGTGTGTGTGTGTGTTGTGCTGCATGTGTGTGTGTGTGTCAGTTGTTAAGAGAAAACAAACCTAAGGAGAGAAATGGGTATTCACGAAGAGATTGTGCGGGCCTTGAGGTGGGCAGGGGCCGGGTGAGGGTGTCAAAATGTGGGCGTTGATGCATGTGTTGCATGCGATCATGCAAGGGACAGACGAATCGAGAGAGATGGTTGTTGTGTTATGGATGCTCCTCTCTCTCTCTCTCTCACACACACACACACAAGTAAACTAGAAGACCGTTCTCTCATGTATACACAATGTATCGGCATCTGTCTATGTCTCACTCATGCATGATCATTTGCACATTCACACCTCTATATGTCTGTATCACACACACACCGTCTCCACATTGCCCTTCCGCCATAACACACATATGGACACATACGCACCTTCTCTCTCAGTCACACACAAATAAATAAGTATTAAAAAAACTAGGGCGCACCTAAAACGTCCAAATCCAAATAAACACAAACTAGAGTTAAATTCAAATATATGGAAATATTGCAGCGTCAAGAACTTTCCTAGGAAAAAAAAGTTGAGTAATATTTGAGGATTGTTTTCACACACACAAAAAGGTTCGGTGGATGTCCTTCGAGCGCGACACGGTGACACACCGTTCGATCGACCGCGCGGCCGCGGTTCATGTGCTTGCACAGGATTCCGTATCGTGGCTGTGGTACTAACTTAAAAAAAACTAATAAAAGCGCTGCCTAAGTCTAATGTTTACGTGTACTAGTACGGTTTTCTTTTAAGTTTGACCAACCTTATATAAAACTAAAGTAAGCTCCCACATGCGCACTCATCAATGTGCCGCCGGCGCCGTTGCGCATGCCGGCGCCCGCCTGCTCCGACCAACAATTTCTCGCCCATCACCGCCGTGTCGCTGCCATCCCTGTGCCATGAAGCCGAAGGCTCGCCCGCTCACGTCGTCTGCAGTCCCTCCTCGCCATGCCGCCGTGCTGCCAAGCACGCGAGCAGCTGGTGGAGCCGCGTCTATGCACGCAACATACGAAGAGGAGGACGAGTGCGTGCTCCAGCACGCCGACGAGGAGGAACTAGCATGTCATTGTCGTCTCCGCCCGCGCGGAGGAGGCACGTATGGTGGCTGTTGCGGCGGAAGCTAGTCGCGCGCGCGTCGAGCCCGCAAACCGGGTGCGGAGGCATAATCTACCTTCGAGACCTTGAATGCCACGTGGATCCTGCAATCTGAAGGAGCAATTTGGGTCAGTCGACTCATGTGAGCCGTTTGATGCAACATGGATGGCTAGAAGGGCTTCTTCCACCTCTTCTGCCGTCTTCTTCCTTCGCTCCGTCGAACTTCTTTCACAAATCGACTGACCCAAATTATACTACTAGTACGAACGTATTAAGTACAGTAGGAACACGAAGATACGAGCAGTAGTACCAACTGCAAGAAGAACAGTAGTAAGACATAGTACTAGTACTACTGTACATACTAAAGAGTTCAAATAACGAGAAAGAACATAAACATAGTTCTGCTGGGGCCTCAGCACAACACACCCTTGAAAATAAACTAAGAAACTAGTCCGCTTGACACTACAGTAGAATCAGCATGAGCGACGGCACTGCCACCTACTCGGAGTTCGAGTCCACGTCCTCGACTTCGTCCTCGTCCCTCTTCCTCTTCCTCTTCGCCGACGCTTCTTTGCTTGAATCGGACACTGGGCTCTGCTTCTTCACCCAACCCTTGTAGATATTTAAACAAAGGTAGGCATCCATTGCTGCGTACAGGATGTGATCTTCATCTAATGTTTTCGACTCCCATGCATGATGAAACTCATGATGAGGTTTCTTCAGTTTAGCGTACGAAGGATCAATCATGGCTGCTGCCAAGGTCAGCATTGAAGGTTGAGAGGAGGACACAAGGCTTGCCTTCTGAAGATCGAAGGGCTGGCCTACAACGAGACCTATCCGACGCAGGACATCCCAGTCGTTCTTAAAGCCTACAGTAACGAATTTCACTCTTTTGTCCTTGAGGAAGTTCTTAAAATCCTGGCACTCAATGTCGGCATGGCATATGTGGTAGACCAAGCAAACTTTATGTACGCAAACCTGGATCACGGCAGGCTTCTTCCTCTCTTCGTCCTTTAGATCCTTCTCTCGTCCTAGGACTGTGGTGTACTCAACATCTAGCCCAGCGACCCACTCATCCGTTGAACTGTTGAACATGCGTAGGAAGCGAGCAATCCATGCTTTCACCGTCGCGGATCCACGTGTGTAGATGACGATGAACTGATCACTGGTGATGGCTCTAACCTGGTACTCAGCAGCGACCATGGAGATTTGGGAGGCCATGGATTTTGGAGGAGGGTTAGGAGAAGTTGAACTGTTGTACCCCGCAAAAACTGGGAGCGAACTAATGTGAAAGGACGGGACGACTGGGAGCGAACTATTGTGAGGTAGAAGACGGGGACGAGTAGGGCGTGCGAACAACGTGGGGTTGCTGGCTTGCCCGGTGGATAAACGGCTGCAAGGCCCCAAAGAGTTCTCAAGAACTATGCGGGACCCACTAGATGTCATGTCTACGAGACCCATATCGTAGGCCTGACGGTATAGCTTCTGCCTTTCGCACGCCATGCCGGTGCGTGGATGTAACTTCACTTAATTCCGTCAACCGTCACGCCTCCCATGACCTTCGCCTCCCTCGCGCAGTGGCCCCCTTTGAGACTTCGACCGGCTATAAATGAGCAATTTTTTTGCCTACTCCGCATGCATGATACTCCCTCTGGTCCTTTTTACTCCCGTCAACCGTTTGCAAAGTGTTTGACCAAATTTATACTTTTTTTGAACACCACCTTATATTAATTTACCAGCCACACCAATACACTCATTCGATACAATATTCACCACACAGGGCGGTACGTTATTTACAAGAATACCATCTAATCTATTGTCAAAGATGTACTTAGCGATTAAGTGTGCCACCTTATTGGCCGAACGGCTAATCTTTGACAACTGAAGATTGTTGATCGACTTCGAGATGCTCAACGCTTTCATCTTCAGGTCACGCATAGCAGACCTGTCATAGTCCCCCGATGCAAGAGACGCTACCACAAAAGCGCAACCAGTCTCTAAAATTACAGGATTATGAAGAGAAATACCTATGTAGAGACCGACAATGCAAGCCCTAAGCTCCGCTTCCTCCACGCTTTGACAGGCATCAATGAAATCCCACGACCAAATTTATACTAAAAATATCAATATCTACAATACTGATTATAATGAGTATAAGAACTACGTTTTATAATAAGTGTAAAAATATTGATTTGACATTGTGAATGTTGATACTCCCTCCGTCTAGGTGAGTAAGTCATCTTAGGTTGTGCACCGTGACCAAGGAGGAGGGGAAAACGAGAGACATTAATGTTTATTTGCTAATTAATAGTATTGCATGCAATGAACTAACCACTGCATGTCATGTTTGATATTCTCAGGTCATTAAAAGCATGCACACCCTCATATCTTATTGGTTGATATATCAAGAAACAAGAAACGAGGTAGAAGTTAATGCACCGCGCCTACGTGTTTTGGGATTATTTGGTTTTTTAAGATGACTTACACACCTAGCTATTAGAGTACCACTACCTCCCTTCTAGTTTAAAGGGTTTGATTCAAAAATTTCACCTACTCTTACCAAGATAGTAGAGGCGGTGGAATAGTTTTTGAAGTCGTGCAAAAGTACTCAACTAATGCTGTCGTTCTTCACAAAAAAATGTGTTTACCAATGCATGCATGAACACTAGTTACTCTAACCCCCCTCTCTTCTTTAATTCTTTGCCACATCAGCATGTTTGCTATTCCCGTGTGCATGATACCAGCTAAGATACCACCATTCTGGCCAGCCTTAATCATCGCATGCAATAATTTAGTGCACCTTGAAATATGAACATGTGTGGGGCGTGCATGTTTTTAATGACTTGAGACTATACCTAGCCCGGCATGCAAGATGACTTATTATGCACCGTTCCCCATACCTGCAGGAAGCCTGTTCGTCTCCAAATCTTTTCCTCTCCATGTGTGGAAACAATATGCCTGCCAAACTCCCCTTCTCCCTCCGGCGGTCCCACCACTCCACCCCGTGTGAAAAAATCTGCATGCATGACTCTCCTCTCCCACGCTCGTCCAATCCGTTGTGACCAACAATATTTCCACCCCTTCGCTCCCCCGTAATTTACTCCAACAAATATGCCCACATAGCTTTTACTTAACTTCAGATGCATTGGATCACTGACATATGGGCCCAACAAGGGACTGGCCCACATGTCAGTGACGCAACTGGACCTGCAGTTAAGTCAGTGCAGCTCAGTCCATATCTTACATAGGTGTGCCATTGCTCGCTATAAATACTGCGCTGCCCACGACATCACTATCTCCCCCCTCATGTTCACATTCATCGCTATCTCCCCCCCTCCCTCTCACGTCGACCACCATGGCATCGCTTCTCCCAAGCCCTAGGAGCCCCTCGCTGCACCGCGCGGACGGTCACGCGTCGCCATTCCGTTCCTCGCCGCCACTAGTCGAGGAGGATGCGTCGGTGTTCCGCTCCTCGCCGCTACACGACGCGTCGCCGTTCCGTTCCTCGCCGCCACAAGTCGAGGAGGACGCGTCGGCGTTCCGCTCCTCGCCGCAACGCGTCAAGGTGGACGCGTCGGTGTTCCCAATCTCGCCAGCATGCGCATCGGAGGACGCGTTGGCTCCCCGCTACGAGGAGAACACCGCGCCGCCCGCCGAGCTCCCAGCCTTGAGGAGCTTTGGAAAGAAATGGATGTCGCCTTGTGGGAGGCTTTGCCTCTAGCAGAGCGCGCCAAAATAGAGGCGGAGAAGAAGGCCGAGGAAGAGAAGCACACCATGGAACAAGCTACCTGGGAGGCCTATGTCGCGTCCGAGAGAGTCAGGCAATTGGCTCTTTGGCAGAAGGCTTGTGCGAGGGCCGTGAGGGTGGCGGAGGACGCCCGTGCCAACGCCCTGAGTGCAGTCGGGCCCAAGCGCCTCATCTATGCTTGGCGGTACGTGGACCGGGTGCACGCTTCCAGCGAGGAGGAGTACCTGTTAGCGCCGGATCACCACACCGGTGAGATCGTGCTTGCCTGCCGGCAAGCCGCCAATCAGCACCTCGCGAGTTGCGATGCTGAGGAAGAGGCGTTGTGTCGGCGCGCTGGGAAACGGCCGCGCACCAGGGCACTCGTGGCGCGCTGCAAGCGCTCCTGCGAGCGCCGTGGCTTTTAGGAGGAGTATAATTTTTGTTTCGTAAGGCGATCTCATTAGTTTTGGGACGCAAATGATAAATCCCGAACGTTCAGGATTTTTTAGCGTCCTTAATTAAGTATGTAAAAGGGAAAGTTTGGAAACCTTGTGTATTATTATGCATTTTGCAAGTACGTGCATATAGCACAAACTTTACTATATACTATTGGACTACACGTCTCTCTCGATATATGCTTGCAGACTGTGCTACTCCTCCGTCCAGGTCAATAAGTCATCTTTGGTTGTGCACGGTGACCAAGAAGGAGGGAAGACTTGTACACCTAGACGGAGGGAGTACTACTATTACTTTTAGCTTCCTTCTCTGTGGTTATTTCTCTATCGTACTTTGTACAGAGTATCTCACTGGTTGGAAAGGCATGCAAATTCCCAAACCACTTCCTACACCCTATATCGAATTTTTTGCCTAACAAGTTGTGTCGTGCAATTGGAATTCCAACTTGAGTACTACTACTAGTAGGAGAACCAGGGGCCAGTTCTTTTAGGCTTCTAGATTAGTAATCCCATAACTACTACCTCCGTCCTGGTTTATTGGTCCCCATTGTAATCTATGTCAAATTTTGATCATAAATTTAACTAATGAAATGTTAGTGCATGTCACATGCACTACTCCATCCGTCTAGGTGAGTAAGTCATCTTAGGCTGTGCACCGTGACCAATGAGGAGGAGAAAACGAGAAACCTTAATGTTTATTTGCTAATTAATAGTATTGCATGCAATGAACTAACCACTGCATGTCGTGTTTGATATCTCAAGTCATTAAAAGCATGCACACTCTTTATCTCTTATTGGTTGATATGTCAAGAAACAAGAAACGAGGTAGAAGTTAATGCACCACACCTAAGTGTTTTGGGATTATTTGGTTTTTGTAAGATGACTTACGCACCTAGATGGAGGGAGTAACATTTTATCAGTTAAATCTTTGGTCAAAATTTAGCACAAATTACAATGGTGAGGAATAAACTAGGATAGAGTAGTAGTTTAGAAGCCCAAATAAATGAGTGAGGCACCTTATTATTACTCTCCACTGTGACTAGTCTTGTGGGAAAAGCTGGGGAAGCCGCCAAAAGAACTGGCCCTAGGAGTAGTAGCTAGGGATCGAGTGTGGGAGATGAACCGGAGAAAGTAAATGCAGAGAGGTGAAATGCAAAAAAGACGGAGGGATGTGATGGTTGCTTGTCCGTTTATTTTACCAGGCCACTTATTACTGGGAGTGGTTGGGTTTTGTGATATGACGGCTTTACTGCCACGCCACGAGCGGGGTGAGAGGTGAGACTCCCGTGCAGTGCCGCCCTCTACACTTGTACTACCACTACTAGGAAAATGCCTATAGATAGAAGTTTACTAGTAGCATTTGTTTGCAACCCAACACTACTAGTAGATAGTAGTAGCGCTGGGTACAAACAGCGCTATTGGTATAAGTTAGCAGCAGCGCTTGTTACCTGGGCCCACGCTACTACTAAGTGTAACACACCACACCCCCTGGTCAAAAAATAGCAACAGCACCTGTCCTCGAACCTGCGCTACTACTAGTATATAGCGCCTGTTTTACTAAGCGCGCTACTACTAATTTTTCTATGTATAACATTTTACCAGTAGTGTGTGTTTCTGGCCAGCGCTATAAGTAGTGCAACCCTAGCTGTAGATATTTTGCAAGCTGCCATAGCAGTAGCGCGTATGGGTGACCCGCGCTACTGCTATGCCCGCCAGCCACCTACCACCTTTCCCCTTCTTCCTCCCCTCTCTTCTTCCCCCTTCCTTTCTCCCCCTTTCCTTGCACCTTGCTTGTTCCTTTCAATGCTCCCCCACCACCACCCCTCCATTAGAGCCCTCCCTCCCCCTCTTCTTTGCTCCTCC
>NC_041389.1:79307738-79312091 GCF_002162155.2 Triticum dicoccoides | reverse complement strand
GCGATATGAGAATATATATACCGAATTGTGTGTGGCATAATTTGAGTTGCCTACATTGTGTATTTGATGAAATAATGTGGGTGACATTAGTTGCCTATGTTTTGCCGAAATGTCGATTCAATTCCGTTTCGGCGAATTTCGGGCATGCAAACTCAATATGTCCTATGTTTAGGGAAGGTCATGCCGAATTTTTGTATGAATTTGATCCATGCATGCATATATACGTGGTTATAATATTTGCTCCGCCTGCAGGTGATCATGAAGGTCAATGGAAGGATGGTGGAAAGATACTGGCAATCCGCTGTGGATGACATGTATGAAAAAAGACTGAGGGATGTTTTATGTCCGTGTTGAAAATGCAAAGGAATAGTCAGGCTCGACCCCTTTGAGGGTGGTAAATTCAAGGTGCACCTGCTCATGCATGGTTTCATGCATGGCCATACTCGGTGGATAAGTGAAGATGATGATGAGGGCGTTGACGGGGCAGGAAATAACGACATGGGGCCACCAGACGAAGAGATGACCGATATTGTGCCCGAAGAGGAAGACGTCCTCGGAAATGTCGATGGCGAAGAGGCAGTTCAAGGCGGAGAACACGCGGACACGCCACCGTATTCGTCGCTACTAAGTTCAGCCATGCGGGACCCGCATGTTCGAGACCTGCTTCGCAAGAAGACGCCTAGAGACAGAGCTGCTTCTAGAGAGAAGGCCAAACTAGCGCAACTGGAGGTAGACTCGATGAATCCTTTGTATGATGGTTGCAATAATCCCGAGGTGACCCGCTTGAGTTTCACACTAGAACTTCTAAAGATGAAGGCAAAAAACAAATGGACAGATACAAGCCTGGATGAGCTTCTGAAGTACCTAAAGAAGGTTCTTCCCGCGGGAAGCCTGTGTCCTACTAGTGTCGAGGAGGCAAAGAAAATCGTGTGCCCTCTTGATCTTCCACATATTAGATATCACGCATGCATCAATGATTGCATCATATATCGGAACGAGCACGCGGAAAAAACCATATGTCCAAAGTGGAATGCTTCATGATATAAAAAGGCCGGAAAGAAAGCTCCACAGAAAGTTTTATGGTACTTTCCGATCACTCCGCGTCTACAGCGGTATTTCGTAGATACTAAGGAAGCAAAGCTTATGCGCTGGCACGCGGAGAGGGTGAAGCTAGATGATGGAGATGAACCGAAGCTGAGACACCTCGCAGATGCTAGCCAGTGGAGAGCATTAAATGCTGAATTTGAATTTTTCGCAAATGATCCAAGGAACATCGTGCTTGGCGCTAGTAGTGATGGCATGAATCCATTTGGCAACCAGAACACCAATCATTGCACATGGCCCGTGTTTGTATGGATGTACAACCTCCCCCCTAGTTGTGCATGAAGGAAAAATACATACACATGGCTATGCTTATTCAAGGGCCGAGACAACTGGGAAATGATATAAATCTGTATCTCGGGTTACTGAAAGAGGAGTTACAGACCTTATGGACAACGCCGACCAAGACATGGGATGCAAGCAAAGGAGAGTATTTCTACATGAGAGCCACGCTGATCACGATGGTGCAGGACTATCTCGGTTACGGCTATCTCTTCAGCCAGGTGTGCCATGGATATTGCGGATGCACGAGGTGCATGGATGATACAACTTCTCTGCATCTACCGAAAGATGGCGGGTCTTCGAAAATCGTGTACATGGGGCATCGAAGATGGCTCGAGAAGGATGACCCATGGAGAAAGCGTGGAGAGCTATTCAATGGTAAGGTTGAGCATCGAGGTCCTCCATGTAAGCGTAGCGGTGCAGAAATATATGAGTTATTGAAGAACTGGGAAGAGTGCCCCTCGCCGGGAAAGACGAAGAAAAAGGCGGAGCCCCTGCTGAAGATATGGAAGATGAGATCTGTTTTCTGGGACTTGGAATACTGGCCCATACTCGACACGCCCCATAGCCTTGATCAAATGCATATCACAAAAAATATCCTTGAGAGTTTGCTTGGAATATTGATGAACATGCCGGAGAGGACCAAGGATGGGCCGAAGGCAAGAAAAGACTTGGAATTTTTGAAAATCAGGAAAGGTCTTCAAATGCCCGGTAAAAGGTAATCAGAGGGGACCAAGACGGAGACGGAGACGGAGACGGAAGATAGGGGCAAAAAAGTAAACAAGAAGGAAGAACAATATTGCCCCCCCTCTTGCTTCACCTTAGATCCGAAGGAGGTCGATCAATTGTTCAAGTGCCTTGCTGGAATCAAAGTTAGTTCCGGATACTGTGGGAAGATAAGCAGATATCTGGACACTAAGAAAAAAAGGTTCAGTGGGATGAAGTCTCACGACTGTCATGTGATGATGACGCAGTTACTCCCGGTTGCACTTAGAGGGATTATGGACACACATGTGTGTGAGACGCTTACTGACCTATGCCACTTTTTTGATGCTATCTCTCGAAAGTTGATCAGTGTGAAGCAACTCCATAGGCTACAGGAAGAGATCTTTGTCATACTGAATGATCTAGAGATGTACTTCCCGCCCGCGTTCTTTGATGTCATGGTGCATCTATGTGTCCACATCGTGGACGACATCATCGACCTAGGGCCGACATTCCTGCATAGCATGATGCCGTTCGAGAGGATGAATGGGGTAATCAAAGGATTCATTCGTAACATGTCTCGTCTAGATGAAAGCATAGCCTAGGGATATCTGACCAAAGAGTGCATCTCTTTCTATGAGAGTTATCTGACCAAAGACCCTGTTGTTGGTTTGCCCGTCAACAAGCACTGTGGAAGGCTCGAAGGCGAAGGTCACACCAACGATCATAGGGATGTGAATGTGTTACGCTCGGGCCGACAAAACGACCTTGACAGGGCAAACTTAGTAGTGCTACAACACCTAGATGTGCTAGAAGATTTCGTGACACTGCACAAAGAGACCATCGCAAAGAAGTACCGTGACCGTGGGGTGCACAGGACGGACGCTGAAGTTATTAGAGAGCACAACTCCACTTTCTTGTGTTGGTTCAAAGAGCGAGTTCTGGCTAATCCCCGGACGAGGGTTGTCCGAACAGAACACTCATATACGCCTTAGCACATGGCCCCTCGACCAACCTCGCGACTTATCAAGCATACGATATCAATGGATACACGTTCTACAGGGAGGAGAAAGATAAAAACAGTGATGACCAAAACTCAGGGGTGACGATGGAAGCCATGACCGGGAATGTAATTGAAAGATATTATGGAAGGGGTCGAAGAGATATGGGAGCTTAACTACTCTGGATTGTATAACGCGACGATGTTCCGTGTCAGATGGGCTAAAAATGCACACAGAGAAAACCGACATTTCACTACCATGTGTATACCCGACTCCGATGATAGCGGTACCGTCAACGCCATCACCAAAAATGAGCCATGGGTACACTCTAGACACATGACACAATGTTTCTTCATAACTGATCCGATCAATCCCAGCCGTGTTGTCGTGAGGAGAAGCAAAAGGAGCATCGCCGGAATGGATGGAGTCGCCAACGAGGAAGACTATGACCAGTACGGTGATCCGATGAGGGAAGATGATGCTGATGACGACGAAACATATGTCAAAAGAAGAATGAAGACTACATTACTTACGAAATATCGTAATCCCCGAAGAAGGAAAATTCACGACCATGGGCTCAATTATTCGACAACGAACAAAAGAGGGAAGAAGATCAGTCTGAAGCATCGTCGTCGCCCAAGCTGACAAACTAACCCCAAAGTTTGTGTGTGTCTAGCTATTTTGTATACCGCCGATAGCGGTCAAATGATGTAAGATATATATTATACTAATTATTATCCGGAGGGTAACAATGGTATATTGCAAAATGAAAGAAAAAGAAAAAGAAAAGTGCAAATGAAAGAAAAAGAAAAAGAAAAGTGCAAATGAAAGAAAAAGAAAAAGAAAAAGAAAGGAACTTTTGCAAAATGAAATGAAAAGAAAAAGAAACTAATAAGTAATGAAATGCAAGAAAAAAAATAAAAAAATAAAAAGAAAAAAAAGAGTTAGCAGTAGCACGTTTTATCCAGGGAAGCGCTATAGCTAAGAAAAAGGAAAATAAAAAATAAATAAAGAAAAGAAGTAGTAGTAGCGCGTTTTTGCTGGACAAGCGCTATAGCTAAGTTAGCTATAGCGCGTTTTGCCAACACACGCTATAGCTAAGTTAGCTATAGCACCGGTCCGCTCGATCCCCTCTGACTCTCTCTCACTCGCTCTGCTCGATCCCCTCTTGACTCCACCACCGACGCTGCCCCGCCCACGCCGCCGCCGCTGCCAGCCCCGCCCCCCGCCGACGCCAGCCCCGCCCCGCCCCGCCCACGCTGCC
>NC_041389.1:79271668-79307334 GCF_002162155.2 Triticum dicoccoides | reverse complement strand
GGTATGCCCCTGCCCCCTCTTCCTTCCTCTCCGACCCCTCAGCCCCGGCTCTCTCTCTCTCTCTCTGACCCCCTCCCGCTCTCTGCAGATCGGCGACCCCGGCGACCCCGGCGCCGACCACCGACCCCAACCCCTTCAGCGCCTCCCTCCGTGAAGCAGCCGGCGATGCCCAGCAACGCCAGCTAGCACTAGACAGGTGCCTTAATTTAATTCCTGTTAGTGTTAGTTAGTGTTAGTTAGCTTAATTTGCTGTTAGTGCTAGTTAGTTAATTGCTGTTAGTGTTAGTGTTATCCCAGTGATAGTTAGTGTTAATATTGATGCATGTGTGCTGCTGCTGTTTTTGAAATTCAGTTAGAGCACACTGCTCAGTTAAATATTTTGTGTGCTGCTGCTTAGTTAATTTTTGAAATTCAGTTAGTGTTAATATTGATGCATGTGTGCTGCTGCTATTGATAGTAAATTCAGTTAACTGAATCATGCATGATTTAGTTAATTCAGTGTGTGTGTGTGATGATTTGGCTGCTATTGAGAACTTCTATGTAGTGAGATCAGTTTTGCAGCTTATATTGATGATTTGGCAAAATATTGACCTAAGTGACCTATGTTTTGCCGGAAATGTTGATTCATTTCCATTCCGGCAAATTTCAGGCGCTCTATATGTGCACTTTCTAGCAAAGGTCATGCCGAAATTTTCCATGAATTTCAGCATGACTTGTGCTAGAAAGTTGGACATATCGAGTGCTTGAGATTTGTCGCGACGGGAATGAACGACATTTCTGGCAAAACAAAGGTCATCACTTTTTTTTGTCATTATTCACTTTATTATATGAAGCTCGATAATTAAACGACTATGGCATTGAACCCTAGGAAACATGACCGACACCGATGAGGCTGGAGGTTCTCACTCCCAATTAGGTCGAGCACACGCCTACCTCGACTTTTTGGCGGATCAGGAGAGACAGGAAGCTGGGTGTCCGACGGATGACGACGGTGGTGGCGCTGGCGCCGACACTAATGCCACCAACGACACCGGCACTTAGACTGGCGCTGATGATGTTCCTAACTATAGCACGGAAGGTGGGAAGTCCCAAGCCAGTGAGGGAAAGAAGGAAAAGAGGACACAACGCCGAAATGAGCTCGGCACCAGAAGACTGGTGGTCACGGCGGTGCACCCTGGCGAGTTCGAGCTAATAGAGCCGCGAGAAGTGGCAGCGTGTTATGGCAACCAACTAGCATGCATCCTATGGGATACCGCTAACATCAACACCACAAAAATACGGAAGAATGATCAGTTGAAGAAGCTACTTCTAACTAGGTTGCACGCAAGATTCTTGTTCCCCGGTCATAATGACGAAGTCGACCCATGGGATGATCATGCCATGAAAAAAATCAACAACAAAAAGCCCTAGGGAAGTTCAGCAATGCATTGAGCGCTTGGAAAACTAGGGTGAAAAAGGCGATTCAAGTAGACCATGAAACCTACGCCGAGATTGTTGCAGACAATCCGAAAATTATGATAGAGGACTTTGAAAAGTTCAAAGAGACTTGCAATGAAGAAGGTGCCAAGGCCAGGTCGTAGAGAGGCAAGCAGCTGCAGGCAAAGAACATGGGGAACCACCGCCTTGGAAGTCGTGGTTACACGGGAAAGAGGCCCGTGTGGGCTAAGGAGGACGCAGAACGTGAACGTCAGGGGATCCCAGACCCATTGGCTGAGTTCACCGACCAGCAGGAGCACGACTTCATCAGGGCCCGATTCTCGTGGGACCCTAAGAAAAAAGATTTTTTTCACCGACGGGCCGACTAGGAAATTCATGAGAATACTGGTAATTATCCTTTTACCACCTTACATATTAGGTTCTGATCAACGAATTCTACTACATTCTAGTCGCATTCATAAATGATTCACGGTCCATTTTGCAGAGAGAGCAATAGAAGCTTGCGGCGGCCGAGGGCGACTCGTCGACTCAGTCGGCTCAGTCGTCGGCAAAGTACAAGTGGGACAATCCTTTCAACCGGGCCATGAACATAATGATGGGACACCCGCCCGACCAGCGGCCGCAATATGGACGTGTGCATGGTGCCGGGGATGGGGCCACTTGGAAGTACTATTATAGCGAGGACCCCGAGGCCAAAAGACAGAGAAAGAAGTTCAGTCAAGTGACTATCAACGAGAAGGTGGCGCGAGCGATGGAGAAAGCAAAGGCTGAGACCAAAGCTGAGATAATCGCTGCCTGTAGATCTGATTTCGTGGATGCCTTTACAACCTTGATTCCAACAGTGGTCACATGGGTGCAACAAAATCCAAATGCGCCACCAAGTGAATTTCCCATGCCCAGCTTCACCGGGAGCAACTCAATGAACATCGCACCCATACCCGTACCTAGTATGGCAACCGCACCCGCACCTCCTCCAGCACCTGCTCCTGCGCCCAGCTCTCACAGCAGCCCTAGCTCCATCTCTGGCTTGAATGTCGGGCCGTTCGACATTGGTTGAGCTCGACGCCCTCACGGTAAATACGCATCGTCGCACCTTCATCAACTCAACTAATTAATTAATCTTCAGTTGCCATTCTTTTTGGATATCTGACGCTGCATGTATATGTCTTTGTAGGCCGACTCCACTCCATGCACCCTCCTTTACAACATGAAGGGCGGGTTAGTGGATGTGGGGAAGGGTACTATAGTGAAGCCTAAGGATCGATTGTTTCACCATCGGCAGATGCCTGATAACGCCTTAAGGGTCTCCGTGGCGAGTGTGAAAGCAGGCTACGAGGGTCTCCCTCGTCCGATACAAACCGATGGAGAGGATGACGAGACCCCCACGCAGCTTGGCCAATGCAAAAATTGGCCGATCCTATGGCTGAAAAATCTTCTTCGTGTCGAGGTGGCCGGCAGCACACCAACGGGACCTCATGAAGGTATGACCACAACACCACCTACACAAGTACAACCATCGTCTGTGCTGCTTGCTAAGATCGAGAGACATGAGGAAGGAGGGCCAACCATTCCGCCGACAGATGATGCCATTTGCCCCATGGAAGAGGATAGGGATCATGACATGGAGGATGCCGACGATGACCCTAACCAGTATTTCAATACTGCCTTTGACAATGAAGTAATAATGAGTCAACCATATGAATATCAGATGCATGTACCAGAGCCGGAACATCCTCGGGAGTGCAAGAAGTCTTTGTTCATGCAATCCTCGCAGGACACGCCTCCAGATGCCGGCTCCACCCAAGCTCAACTACTTAGCCAGAGTCGTCCAATGCTGAGCCCAACAACACTAGGGGTGGTGCTCAGGGAGGGTCTAACAGACCCACCAGCACCTCAGCCCACGAAGAAGAAGCAGAGGAAGAGACCGGCGGCAAGAAGATCCAATAAAGCTGGCAATGTTGGTTCTAGCAGCCAGCAGCCTTCGACCAAGGTTGACCATGTACCGATGAAACATGCGCCATTAATCCATGTCGTGGGAGAGCCAATGGTACCGACGAATGCACTAGCTGCCATAGAAGGGGATCTCAGGAGACTCCATGACCATGTGCTTTCGACAGAGAGAAGCCTCCTCGCCTCGGATGATCCAGGATACCCACTTTATACGGTTCATGTGCCGACCAGTTGCAAGATGTATGTACACACATGCCCCGCGGACCTCTTCTTCCTGAGGTTTGATTACATCTTCCAGATGTTTCAAATGAGGACACTCGATTTTACGTTCGTCCGCTTGTATGCGCTGCACATGAACTACATCGTCAGGAGAGAGCAAGTCACCGGTCTTGCGGTCGCGGACCCATACTACATGCATGAGGGCTTCTTGTCAGTCAACGACACCAACCGTCAATATGCGAGTCAGTACATTGAAGAATTCTTGGTCAGCAATAATGACAAAGAAACGATTCTCCTACCTTATCATCCCAGGTAAGTCATCCGCGGATAGCACTATAACACATACATCCTTTCGTGCATTTCAATAGTTACTTTGCACGCATGGAGGCTAAACTTGATTGTGTATTTTGCGCAACGGGGGGTGTCGTGCCGTTCTCATTGTTCTTTACCCGCGTTACTCCCACGCTCTATATTTGGACCCGTCGAAGAACATACAGAAGAAAGATTACACACACATAAAGTATGTTCTGGACAGAGCTATGCTGGGCTTCATCATGCGGGGTGGCTACATCCAACACAAAAAAACAAATAAGGCCGGGCTTTGTTTCACCCACAAGACCGACTTTTGTTGCATCCAGCAACCGGCAAGAAGTGAGAATGATGGATTCTACGTCATCCATCTAATGATGGAGTATAGAAGGGATGTGCAATCACTTTGCATGAAATCTTCATCCGATACCCATATCCAGAGATGGGCCCAAGCCTTTGGTGCCGTGCCGGATAATCGACTTCGAAATGATTTCTACCGGATCAAACAGGAAATTGTGTCCATCATCATCAAAGATGTCCTCGAAGAGAATGGGATGTTCTACGCCGACCCAATATCGTGAGCTGACGTCCGAACCCGCATTGCCCTACAGCGTCAGGACATGACGCCTTTCACTAAGCTTGGGTCTGTCCTCCCGGATATGGACAGATGGGAAGAGTGCACTGCTTAAAAACAATGTGTCTGTTTAGTTACTTGTTACTTTCTGTACGACGAAACTTCGAATCTCCCAGTATGACGAAACTATTAGATGTATGGTGCCGTGCTCTAGTTAATTACTTTCGGTACGATAAAATTTGTTAACTATGTTTACTATATATGTTGCTTCTATTTCATAACTGTTTTGTTGAATTCGCTTCATGGTATATATATGTGCATCTCTGACAGGTATATAGATCAATGATGGCGAGGAAGTGGTATGCCGTGTATGTAAGGCATGTTCCGGGTGTGTATGATGAGTGGCCAGAGTGTCAGGCCCAAGTCTCTGGCTTCTCCGACGGAACCCAGAAAGGGTTTGATAGCAGAGTGGAAGCCGAAGCTAGTTACTTGAGATTCATAGCAAAATAGGGGATTCAGAACCAGCCCCGCTACAAAAACTATTACATAATACCTCTTTTGATCATCGTGATCGCTCTTATCGTGTATGTCTTAGTTTAGGTAGATGATGAAACATGTGTCTACGGTGACAATGTAAGATACATGTCATGTGTATCACTATTTCGAGATGATGATGAGATCGACATCATTTGTGTTGAGACTATGTTGATATGATGAGACTATGTTCTACCACTTCAATGATGATGATGAGACATTCCTTTTTCATATAGTTCCAGTGTATGTGTATGTTGTAACTGTATAAAACAAGTAAAAATACGAATACAACAACATAAAAAAAATAAAATACTAGCAGTAGCGTGGGGTATTGGAGTAGTAGTAGCGCTGCTTACCAGTAGCGTTTGTTTGTTGGGCCACGCTACTAGCATTAGCAGTAGTGATGGGTAGAGGCGCGCTACTGCTAGATACAGATAGCAGTAGTGCTGGTTCAAACAAGCGCTACTACTAAAAAATAGGTGTAGCACCATAGCAGTAGCGCGCCCACCCACGCTACTAATAGCCAAATAACCAGCGCTACTAATAAGGGTTTTCCTAGTAGTGTACATCGGTCGTGGTTTATTAGTCCCCCATTGAATTTGCCTGAAGATTTAACTGACAAAAACTATATCGTTGGATTCGTATTTGAACATAGTTTTGAATGATATAATTTTAGGTGACATGCATCAGCATTTATCGTACTATATATAATGTTAGTTCAATTTTTGGTCGTACTAATCTATAGTAGTAAGGTGCCCGTGCGTTGCACCGAAGAGTGAAATGCATTGATCGGGTAGTTATTTGTTTTGACAAAGGATGTGGGGGTCATCTCATGTGTAATGGGTATCGATAGGTTTCTTCAGATATTATTTCATCTCTAGAGCTCACAAACATCCGAGTGAAACAGATAAAAAGGTATCTTTTGCAAACAAAAGCATTCAACTGTTCAACCTACATCCAAAACTTGTGAAGAAATAACACTTATTGTGCTTCGTAAGAAATGATCTTTAAGAATTAGTTTTTGAGTATCGATTGTTATACATGTTGGCTACAGATGACATGGCACTTTCTTATAGTCAACAGTTGGCTATACTATTAAGTAATATTAACCATGCCCTTATACACCTAGACGGAGGGATTAGATCAGGATGACTTGCAAGGGGGCAGAGGAGATGTAAGAAATGGTTCATCGTAAGTCTTTCACCAGTACTGTAGTAAAAATTCATACATGGAAGATTCTAGACTAAACCATAAACGAATACACTTTTATTCATGCGCGATACTCCAATAGAGCAAGATCCTGCATGGAAGTCTCCACATGCTTAGACAGCGAATTACATTGAGCGAAGACTAATGATCAACATTTAACTTGATAATGCGTATGTCCATGTGAACCTCCTTGGAGTCCCCGTGCACCGCGTCAGCGGGTAAAGGATGCCATGGGTTTTCCAAGTCCACATTGGCGAGATAGTCCCAGCTCCCCAGAGTCCAAGTCCGTTTGATGAGGCCGGTGTCGCCGCCCACGCGATCCGGAGGGGTAGTAACACTGACCACGCACCCGTACATCGGCCTCGTGTCAGTGTCAGCGTCAGTGGCGTCGCCCCTGACGCACATTACAGAGACGGGGCGGCGGCCTGCGCGGGCCTCGCCGGTGCCCACGATCAAGAGGAAGATGCTGCCGTCCTCCTCCGAGACTAGCAGGCGGCGGTGATCCTCCAGCGACTCCAGCATGGTGAACAGGTAACACGTCTCGTACTTGATGTTCTCCGCCAAGGGCCAGCAGTGACCGCTGCACGCATCCGTGAGGTGATGCACCATGTCTGCCGGCGAGCCACAAAATGGCATCGGGCACTCATAGTAGTGGACGAAGGGCTCCTTGGAGGCATCGACCAGGCCGTCCATGAAACGGGAGTGGCTGTAGGGGACGTTGCGCCAGTTGAATATATGAGCAAGTTACTACGAGATTTAATCCGAATAAGCACAAAATAAATCATGATGGCTATACACAGAGATGAAACTAATCATGTGGACTAGCATAGTAGTAGGATACAGAGTAGAAACATGAATTCTACCATGATTTCGAATAGGAAGGATAGAAACACATACGGTGCAACGGGAGCAGCACCGTTGGCGTTGAGGTTGTCGCCCATGTTGTTGAGGAAGAGGTTGCCGAGGTCGGGGAAGAAGTCACCTTCAGTGAAGTCGTGGCTGCCAGCAGTCGCGAGAGTGCGCTCCCCAAATTCCAACAGCGGCCACCAAATGTAGTGCAGGAAGGAGTGGCTGTAGGGGACGTTGCGGCCGCTGAATGGAGCGCAGGAGTAGTACATGAAGCAGTAGATGGTGTCCTTACTAGTACTCCCTAGTCTCTATCTATCTCTATCTACTCTTATAGAAAACCGAGTTGGTGATGATGGTATGCCTGCCATCTTGTAATATAGACCGTCCGATCTATATCTGACGGACAGAAAGCCAACTATGACAATTTTACAAAAGATACCCGCACCTCTCTCCACATTTACAGATAAGGCCTTGCCTCGTTCATCCTTATCTCCCACAACCTCGTGCTCCTCCCTATGTCTCTATCTCTACTACTTTTCTTTGTTTTTTATAACAGATCGAATAGTGCTGCACCGTCCGCAGCACGCCCAGCTGAACACGCCTCCTCGCCTCCATCATCACCAACTGAGTCTTTTATAGGAGTAGGAGTAGAGAAAAAACCGAGTTGGTGATGATGGTGTGCCGTGCAATGCACGGGCATCTTGCTATTTTTTTTGCATATAAGTCCAAACACCACGTAGACATGATCTTTGAGCATGGTTCGTAGTCGTTCCACGCTCGGGCATTGAAGTTTGTAACTATTTTAGATTAGAATATACTACTCCTCAGGTGCTAGTAGTAGAGCAGAGTCCTACTCTACTACTCTACTCAAGCAAGTTAGGGCATAGTACTGTAGTAGGTACTGTAGGGAGTACCAGTACTGTGATCACTCAAGGAAGTTGTCTGGCATCGACATGACCCTACACTGCTGGTATGTGTCTCGTAAGTCAAGCGGCGTGCTGTAGTCATCATCACCTGTCCACTTCCCGCAGCACATATTCGCTTCTCCATCTTTGTCCGCACATAATCTCGTCCAATCTTCCATCCCTGCTAAGGCGCCTCCCCCCTTGTCCAAAACCCAAGCACTAACAATGGCAAAACCAAGCAGCGTCCTCCGAAAGAGTGGCTGGAATTCGCTCCCCACAAAGGTAATCAAGCTCATTGTTTCGTATGTGGACAATCTCAGTACCATGCCGCTCGCCGCGTGCTCGTAGGGGCTGTACCGTTTACTCAAAGCCCTCAGGCCGGAGCTTTTTAAGCTAGCTCCTTGCTTGCTGATGCCGCCTGATCTTCAAAAATGGCGTGTCACGCAACATAACGATCGTAGGGTGGCGAGCATCAACCCCCTTGACTGCCATCCGATCCCCATCAGCCTCAACTACATTAACGGTATGTACTGGGTCGGCATGAACACGTCTTGGATGGTGCTCGTCGATGTTCGTGGCAGCTGGATGCTCGTGGAGGTCTACACCCGGCGATTGATCCCCCTTCCTTTGATTAACACTGCATTGCTTTGGCACCGCGGCCCAGAATACTCGGAATCTTATAGTAGCCAACATGATACCAAGTTTGATTTGCTCAAGGTTGTAATTTGCCAAGTGCCCACAAGATCTGCAAATTATAAAGACTTCAGGCTAATTGCGTTCTTCAACAGCAGTCTCGCCTATCTGACAGGTCACTGCGGTAAGTGGATAAATCTGCACGTCCATCACAGGATCATACATCCTCCATGGTTCTCCGATGCCATTGAACACAAGGGCTTCATTTACACTGTCGACTCCTTCTATGGCTGGACGTATTGCTGGCCTACTCCAGTCATCGCTACAAATGGCTGTTACAGCAGTATGTTACTTTCCTATGATATCATGATGGCTTGCTTATATTACTGTCAACATGTACTGAAAAAATATTCATGCTCATAACATGTTGTTCTTAAGATTGACTAAATCAAGTGCCCTTTTTTATTTGACTCCAACTTGATATGATGTTATAGGCCGCCTGGTGTCTCTACCCTTCAAAATTTTCAACACATAGAGAGGAAACTTGATATTATTGCAATTCCTACAAGCATATGTTCCTCCCTCATAATAATTTTCAGTAGCATCATGAATGAATTCAACAATATAACTAGCACATAAAGCATTCTTTTCATGATCTACAAGCATAGAAAATTTACTACTCTCCCCATAAGCAAATTTCTTCTCATGAATAGTAGTGGGAGCAAACTCAACAAAAAAATTATCATGTGAGGCATAATCCAATTGAAAACTAAAATCATGATGACAAGTTTCATGGTTATCATTATTCCTAATAGCATACAAGTCAGCACAATAATCATCATAGGTAGCAACTTTGTTCTCATAATCAATTGGAACCTCTTCCGAAATAGTGGAATCATCACTAAATAAAGTTGACACTCTTCCAAATCCACTTTCATGTTCATCACAATAAGATTCAACATCCTCCAAAATAGTGGGATCACTACTTCCTAAAGTTGACACTCTTCCAAACCCACTTTCATCAATATAATCAACATAAACAGGAGGCATGCTTTCATCATAATAAATATGCTCATCAAAACCTGGGGGACAAAAAATATCATCTTCATCAAACATAGTTTCCCCAAGCTTGTGGCTTTGCATATCATTAGCATCATGGATATTCAAGGAATTCATACTAACAACATCGCGATCATGCTCATCATACAATCTAGTACCAAACATTTTAATGCATTCTTCTTCTAGCAATTGAGCACAATTTTCCTTTCCATCATTCTCACGAAAGATATTAAAAAGATGAAGCGCATGAGACAAACTCAAATCCATTTTTTGGTAGTTTTCTTTTATAAACTAAACTAGTGATAAAACAAGAAACAAAAAGATTCGATTGCAAGATCTATAGATATACCTTCAAGCACTCACCTCCCCGGCAAAGGCGCCAGAAAAGAGCTTAGTTGACGGGGTGTGGGTGCCGCTTACCTAGCCTCCCCGGCAACGACGCCAGAAAAGAGTGCCCCAAAGTTTCTACCGGAGAGTCAAGACAAAAACATGTGCCAACCCCTATCCATAGGTTCATGGGCGAAACCCGCAAGTTGATCACCAAAACATACATCAAGTGGATCACGTGATATCCCATTGTCACCACAGATAAACACGGCAAGACATACATCAAGTGTTCTCAAATCCTTAAAGACTCAATCCGATAAGATAACTTCAAAGGGGAAACTCAGTTCATCACAAGAGAGTAGAGGGGGAGAAACATCATAAGCTCCAACTATAATAGCAAAGCTTGCGATACATCAAGATCGTGCCATAGAGAGAACACGAGAGAGAGATCAAACACATAGCTACTGGTACATACCCTTAGCCCTAAGGGTGAACTACCCCCTCCTCGTCATGGAGAGCGCCGGGATGATGAAGATGGCCACCGGTGATGGGTTCCCCCTCCGGCAGGGTGCCGGAACGGGCTCCCGAGAGGTTTTTGGTGGCTACAGAGGCTTGCGGCGGTGGAACTCCTGATCTATCTTTGTCTTTGATGTTTTAGAGTATGTGGGCTTATATAGGTGAAAGAGGTCGGTCGGGGGAGCCTCGAGGGGCCCATGAGAGTGGAGGGCGCGCCCAGGGGGGTGGGTGCGCCCCCTATCTCGTGGCTTCCTCGATGCTTCCCCGACTTGCACTCCAAGTTTCTTGGGTCACGTTCGTTCCAAAAATCACGCTGCCGAAGGTTTCATTCCGTTTGGACTCTGTTTGATATTCCTTTTCTTTGAAATACTGAAACAGGCAATAAAACAGCAATATGGGTTGGGCCTCCGGTTAATAGGTTAGTCCCAAAAGTAATATAAAAGTGCATAATAAAGCCCGTAATCATTCAAAACAGATAGGATAATAGCATGAATGCTTCATAAATTATAGATACGTTGGAGATGTATCACTGGGGAGGGTTCCGGCTTGCCATCTGTTGACTCTACTGCTGCCGCTGCCTCTTCGTCGACCTCTCTCTGCACCACTAGTGCGGCGCTAACCACCTGATTCGTTGCCGCTAGATACAGTAGCAACAGTTCTTGTGGTTTGGGCGCAACCAACACTGGGGTAGAGGAGAGGTACTTCTTCAAATCTTGCAGCGCTGCTTCGGCCTCCGGGGTCCATTCCATTGGGCCCGTCTTCTTCAAGATCTTGAAAAAAGTAAAGGCACGCTCCGCGGACTTGGAGATGAATCTGCTCATGGCGACAAAGCAACTAGTGAGCCGACGCATGTCCTTGATCCGTTTTTGGGTGCCTCAATCTTCTCGATGGCCTTGATCTTATCTGGGTTTGCCTCAACCCCACGCTGCGACACAAAGAACCCGAGAAGCTTGCCGGACGGGACACCGAAGACACACTTCTGAGGGTTCAACTTGAGGTTGATCTTGCACAGGTTTGCAAATGTTTCCTCCAGATCTTGCATAAGTGTTGCTCTGTCCTTGGTTTTGACCACTATGTCATCCATATAAGCTTCCATATTTCTATGTAGCTGGGGCTCAAAACCAATTTGGACTGCCCTTGCAAAAGTTGAGCCAGCACTCTTCAACCCGAAAGGCATCCGTAAAAAGCAATACGTACCACATGGGGTGATGAATGTTGTCTTCTCCTCGTCTTCTTTCGTCATGAAGATCTAGTGGTACCCTGAGTAGGTGTCGAGGAATGATAACAGGTTACACCCAGCCGTGGAGTTGACAATCTGGTCGATGCGCGGAAACGGGAAGGGATCCTTTGGACAAGCCTTATTGATGTCTGTGTAATCAATACACAGCCTCCACTTCTTGTTTGCCTTGTGCACCACTACCGGGTTGGCCAACCACATCGGATGGAGCACTCCCCTTACCAAACCTACCGCCTCTAGTTTTCTGATCTCCTCCGTGATGAATTCCTGCCTCTCCAGAGCTTGCTTCCTGACCTTCTGTCTGACGGGTCGTGCATGAGGACAGACAGCAAGATGGTGCTCAATCACTTCCCTGGGAACGCCGGGGATGTCGGAGGCTTGCCATGCAAACACATCGACATTTGCCTGCAGGAAAGTGACAAGCTCGCTTTCCTATTTGCTGTCGAGGGTGGAGCTTATGGTAAAAGCTCCCCCCGTACCGTCCTCCTTGACGGGCACCTTCTTGGTCTCTGGTGGTGTAGCTCTGGACTTCTTGCTCTTGCCGGCAGAGCTCTCTAGCACGTCCTCAACGGGAGTGCAACACCCCGAAGAGGTGCGCTTGCCGGAGTTGGTGCGAGGGGTCTCGCCGGTCTTCTTTCCTCCCGGGGCTCTGTCGGCAGGAGCAGGTGCCTTGGTGGCAGCTACTACAACTGCTTCCCGGTAGAGTTGGTCGATGCAAATCAACGCGTCTTTTTTTTTCGGAGGGGACGGTGATGATGTTCGTCGGCCCGGGCATCTTCAGCGTGTTGTAGGCGTAATGTGAAGCCGCCATGAACTTGGCTAGTGCCGGGCGGCCGAGGATCCCGTTGTAGGGAAAGGGGATCTCGGCCACATCAAAGACGATCCTCTCCGTACTGTGGTTCAGCTTGCCTCTGAACGTCACGGGCAGCATGACCTTTCCCTTTGGCTGGCCCCTCCCTGGGTTGATCCCTTGGAACGTGCCCGTCTCCTCGAGGTCTCCATCAGGGATCTGCAGCCTCTTGATCACAACAGGCGAGATCAAGTTCAGACCGGCCCCGCCATCAACCAGCATCTTCATCACCTTGAGATTACGGATTGTTGGCGAAACCAATAACAGCAAGCACCCGACTGCAGTAGTGCGGTCAGGGTGGTCCTCGGCGTCAAAGATGATAGGCGTGCTGTACCACCTCAGCGGCTTCCGTGCTTCGAGCGACGGCTCCACCGTTGTGATCTCATGCGCCCACTTCTTGAGCTGGCGGTGAGACGCGTGCAGCGAGGCGCCACCATCGACGCACATGGCTTCTGTGGCTTTCTGAAACTCGTGGTCACCGGACTCATCGTCCTTGTCATGATCATCGTCTTCCTGCTTCTTGTCGCGGCCCCGGGCGGGCCTCTCTTGCTGATTATCCTTGCCGCGGTGGCCTCCTTGGACGCCATGCTTCTTGCCGGATCCCTCGGCACCTTCTTGGCGCTTCTCCTTGTCCCGCCGCTCATACTCGGCTTTCTGCTTCTCAGCGAGCAGCTCCACTTGCCGACAGTTCTGGAGGTCGTGGCCCTTGGTGCGGTGGATCTTGCAATACTGCTTGTCGGAGCCCCCTGGCTTATCGGCAGCCGCCAAGGCCGGGCAAGCAGCACACCCGACAACCTCCTTGCCGGGGTCACTTGCCTTGGGTTTCTTGGTGGCGCCGGTATCATCGGATCCCTCAACGGCAAGCACGGTCTTGCCCTTGCGCTTTTTGCTACGGCACTGGCCTTTCTTCACCGGGGTGGCGGTATCATTCGTGGAGTCGGTTTCCGTGCCGGTGTCTTTGCCGGGGTACTTCCTTCCCTCTTCAGCGCGAGCGCACCGATCGGCCAGAACATAGAGTTTGGCCACATCCGTGACCTTGTTCATCGCCAGCTCTTCACGCATCTTGCGATTGCGCACATTCTGATGGAATGCACTGATCAGGGCGGCAGGATGGACGTGGGGGATGCTGTACTACACTCGACTGAACCTTTGGATGTACTTGCGCAAGTTTTGTCCTTCCTTCTGGGGGATGATATGCAAGTCGCTCGGCTGGCCATGAGCTTGGTGGCCTCCAGTAAAGGCGCCAACAAACTCATGACACAGATCCGCCCAAGAAGAAATGGAGTCTACCGGCAAGTGCATCAACCATGACATAACATTGGGCTTGAGTGCCAACGGGAAGTAATTGGCAAGCACCTTATCATCGCGGGCCCCAGCAGCTTGCATCGCGATGGCTGCCCCTACCTAGTGCACCAAAGATGTCGGTGGGAAACGACACCTATGGGACCACAAGAATCCCTACTATGGTTGCGGGGAGCGGGGTTGTGAGAAGAGCAGGACTAACAGTTAGCACAAGGATCGTTTACCCAGGTACGGGCCGCGAGGATGCGTAAAACCCTAGTCCTGCTTTAGTGTATGTATTAAGTGTTCTTGAGCTCTTGAACTAGCTATGGTGGCTGCATGGTTCCAAAGAGCCGAATCCCCCTCCAGTACACCATGGGCCTCCTTTTATAGTCAACAGGGGTTGCCACAGTGGCACACAGGAGGTGGAAAGGCCTACAGTGCTACGAGCTTATCGCCCGTATTATAGGACAAGACGCATTTAATGCGTAGCTTAGGTGTCCTCTCGCTTTATCAGGGATGGGAGCGAGGCCCGTCCCGTCCGTCGCTGCTCCTCCTTGCTTCGACACGCGTCCTGGCCAGTGATGCATGCGGTGCCATGTAGGCAGGCAAGCAGCTGAGGTGGCGCAGTGGTGGAGCCTCCACGAAGATCTACATGCCGCCACGCAGGTGTGTGCTGAGTTGGCCTGGAAGCTGCATGTTGGCACACAGGTGCTTGCCCAGCTGGTTGGGCTGGCAGCCGCATGTGAACGACGGTGGGGATTTGGTTGGTGCGGGCCTGGCAGTGGCCCCGCTGTCGCCCTTGGCAAGGGTCTTACCGGGTGGCCTGGCAAGGGTCTTGCTGCGGCGCGCTGGCGTCCTCGGCAAGGGTCTTGTCAGGGGCCTTGTGGATTTTCCTCAGCAAGGATCTTGGCGAGGATTGTTGCCCTCCACTACAAAAAAAATACTCTTCCGTGATGATATGTGTTTGTCATAGTAGGTCGCGTTTTTGTCATGCATGCACATCCATGACGATTTTATGACAGAATCAAGATAGTCATACCTGTGCTGTCGTAGAAGTGTTCCATGACATTACCAAAATTATCATCACAGAAGTGTCCAATTCCATGACGATAAATCGCGCGTCACAGAAGTGCTTTCGTCAAGGGTGTCCGACACGTGTCATCCACCGTAACGGAATGCTGTTAAGCTATTGGGTCGGATTTTGGATCCGATAACCCGTTAATAGCCCTGACCAATGCGAAATTTCCACGTGTAAAATTCTGATTGGCCGAAGGGAACACCTGTCAGCTCGTCAGTGGGCCAGATGTCGCCCGTCCATTGGAGGAGACATGCCTATGATACGTCGACATGTGGTTGGGCCCAACAGAGGCCCACATATGTTAAAAAGGCCAACCCAGTCAAAGGCCCGTAGTACTTAATCAGGTACTAGTGGGCCAGCCCAATAACGGCCTCCTTAATAGAGGCCCATTTACGGCCCAAAGCCAGATCTGGCCCGTTAATTGTTCGCCCAATATTTGGGCCCATATACGGCCCAAAGCCAGATCTGGCCCATAAATTGTTCGCCCAATATTTGGGCCCATTTGCGGCCCGAAGCCAGATCTGGCCCGTTAATTTTTCGCCGAATATTTGGGCCCAACTACAGCCCAGTGACTTTCGGCCTGTTAGAGGCCTGATGTAGACATGGGCCCATTTCAGCCCGGTGTGACTTTCGGCCTGGGAATGGCCCGTGCTGCCCATGGGCCATATATGGTCCGACGGGACAACGGACCCACTAACGGCCCGTGCTAAAGGTGGCAATAGTTAATCCCAATGTGACTTTGGGACTGTTAAAGGCCTATCGCGTATTCGGCCCGTTGATGCCTGTACTAAGCGTTCGGCCTCTTAAAGGTCCATGATATCAGTGGGCCAACTAAGGCCCGAGATATGTTTCGGCCTGGTAATGGCCCGTGAGATAACTGGGCCCAAAAAGGCCCAGTCTACATTTCGGCCTGCTGAAGGCTCATCGACGACTAGTGAAAATTGAGGCCCAACATGCATTTTGGCCTGCTAAAGGCCCGTTGAGGGAGTCCTGGACTAGGGGGTGTCCGGATAGCCGAACTATCATCTTTGGCCGGACTCCAAGACTATGAAGATACAAGATTGAAGACTTCGTCCCGTGTCCGGATGGGACTTTCCTTGGCGTGGAAGGCAAGCTTGGCGATACGGATATGTAGATCTCCTACCATTGTAACCGACTCTGTGTAACCCTAGCCCTCTTCGGTGTCTATATAAACCGGAGGGTTTTAGTCCGTAGGACGAACAACAATCATACCATAGGCTAGCTTCTAGGGTTTAACCTCCTTGATCTCGTGGTAGATCTACTCTTGTACTACCCATATCATCAATATTAATCAAGCAGGAGTAGGGTTTTACCTCCACCAAGAGGGCCCGAACCTGGGTAAAAACATCGTGTCCCTTGTCTCCTGTTACCATCCGCCTAGACACATAGTTCGGGACCCCCTACCCGAGATCCGCCGGTTTTGACACCGACATTGGTGCTTTCATTGAGAGTTCCTCTGTGCCGTCACGATCAGGAAGGATGCCTCTTCCCATCTTTAAAGACGGTACCATCGCCAAAGGAGCTTTGGCCGCCGGCCAAACTATCCAGCTAGGTGGTTTTCTTATGACCGCCTGTTCGGCCACCGCTTCGACGACGACCTCTCGGGTCATCAAAAGCAATCTTCACGTCAACTCGGAATTCGCCGAGCAGCTGGATCCAATGGAGCTCTCCTCCGTAAACAAGCTCTTGGATCGCATCGCCGCCCTGGGAGTCGCTACAGACTACAATCAGATTGGGCTTAAAACCGATCCGAGAGAGGTTAACTCTCCCCAGGCCAGCTTCTACGGTTTAGCCTCTACGATCTCGTGGTAGATCAACTCTTGTAATACCCACATCATCAATATCAATCAAGCAGGAAGTAGGGTTTGACCTCCATCGAGAGGGCCCGAACCTGGGTAAACATTGTGTCCCTTGCCTCCTGTTACCATCAGCCTAAGACGCACAGATCGGGACCCTCTACCCGAGATCCGCCTGTTTTGACACCGACATTGGTGCTTTCATTGAGAGTTCCTCTATGTCGTCACCTATAGGCCCGATGGCTCCTTCGATCATCAACAACAATGCGGTCCAGGGTGAGGCTTTTCTCCCCGGACAGATCTTCGTATTCGGCGGCTTTGCACTGCGGGCCAATTCGCTTGGCCATCTGGAGCAGATTGAAAGCTACGCCCCTGGCTATCAGGTCAGATTTGGAAGATTGAACTATACGGCTGACGTCCACGGAGACTCGATCTTCGACGGGTTCGAGCCACAGTCAAGCGCGTCGCACTGTCACGATGGGCATGATCTAGCTCTGCCACCGGATAGTGCCTTGGAGGCCGTACAAGTGTCTGCTCCGACCCTTAGCTCGGAGCCAACTGCGCCGATCGAGGACGGGTGGTTGGACACCGCCTCGGGGGCTGTTACCCCTATGGCGATAGAGCTGAATACCAATCCTGTCCTTCTTGAAGCTCATGACTTCGAGGTGCCGGAATCCTCTCCGGACTCCGAACCTTCCACGCCCCTGCCAAACGAATCCGATTGGGCGCCGATCATGGAGTTCACCACTGCGGACATCTTTCAGCACTCGCCTTTTGGCGACATCCTGAATTCGCTAAAGTGTCTCTCTTTATCAGGAGGGCCCTGGCCGGATTATGGTCAGGACGGTTGGGATGCGTACGATGAAGAAATTCAAAGCCCACCCACCACCCACTTTGTAGCCACTGTCGATGACTTAACCGACATGCTAGACTTCGACTCCGAAGACATCGACGGTATGGACGACGATGCCGGAGACGACCAAGAACCAGCGCCTACAGGGCACTGGAAGGCCACCTCGTCATACGACATATACATGGTGGACATCCCAAAGGATGGGAATGGCAATGGAACAACGAAGGATGACCCCTCCAAGAAACAGCCTAAGCGCCGGCGTCAGCGGCACCGCTCTAAATCCCGCCACAACAAAAATGGAGATTCCGGCACCGGAGACAATAACACCCCGGACAGTGCCGAAGACAACCCCCTCCAGCAAGATTCAGCACAGGAGGATGGAGAAACCAGCCCTCATGAGAGAGCGACAGACAGAGAGGTAGAGGACGACAATCATACGCCTCCCTCCGAAGACGAGGCAAGCCTCGACGACGACGAATTTGTCGTGCCTGAGGATCCCGTCGAACAAGAACGTTTCAACTGCAGGCTTATGGCCACGGCAAGCAGCCTGAAGAAAAAGCAGCAACAGCTTAGAGCTGACCAAGACTTGCTAGCCGACAGATGGACTGAAGTCCTTGCGGCCGAAGAGTATGAACTCGAACGCCCCTCCAAAAGCTACCCCAAACGCAAGCTGCTACCCCGATTAGAGGAGGAAGCACATAAACCTACATCACCAGCGCACAATACGGCCGACCGGCCACCTCGTGGCCGCGACAGAGAGGCCTCTAGGCCCTCCACTAAAGCCGCACCCCGGCATCGCTCGAAAAGTACAAAGCCACGGGGGAATGCGCCGGACTTACGAGACATATTGGAGGATAAGGCAAGACAAACAAGATCGATCTACGGATCGCGTGGGCGCCCCACGATACGTGACGACAACCGTCATGCCGGATACAACAATTCCGGCCGGGCTTAACACAGTAGACAAAGCTCGTTTGAGCTGCGTCGCGATATAGCCCAATACAGAGGCACCGCACACCCACTATGCTTCACAGACGAAGTAATGGATCATCAAATCCCCGAGGGTTTCAAACCCGTAAACATTAAATCATATGATGACACAACAGATCCCGCGGTTTGGATTGAGGACTATCTCCTTAACATCCACATGGCCCGCGGTGATGATCTACATGCCATCAAATACCTCCCACTCAAGCTTAAAGGGCCAGCTCGGCATTGGCTCAACAGCTTGCCAGCAGAATCAATTGGGTGTTGGGAAGACCTGGAAGCCGTATTCCTTGATAACTTCCAGGGCACATATGTGCGACCACCAGACACCGATGACCTAAGCCACATAATTCAGCAGCCAGACGAATCGACCAGACAATTCTGGACACGGTTCTTAACCAAGAAAAATCAAATCATCGACTGTCCGGATGCAGAGGCCCTTGCAGCCTTCAAACATAACATCCGCGATGAGTGGCTTGTCCGGCACCTAGGATAGGAAAAGCCGAAATCCATGGCAGCCCTCACATCACTCATGACCCGCTTCTGCGCGGGAGAGGACAGCTGGCTAGCTCGCAGCAACAACCTGACCAAAAACTCTGGTAGTTCGGATACCAAGGACAGCAATGGCAGGTCACGTCGCAATAAGCACAAGCGCCGCATTAACGGTGATAATATTGAAGATACGGCAGTCAATGCCGGATTCAGAGGCTCTAAACCCGATCAGCGAAAAAGTTCATTCAAAAGAAATACTCCGGCCCCGTCCAATTTGGACCGAATACTCGATCACTTGTGCCAGATACACAGCACCCCCGAAAAGCCAGCCAATCACACCAACAGGGATTGTTGGGTGTTCAAGCAGGCAGGCAAGTTAATTGCCAAAAATAATGACAAGGGGCTGCATAGCGATGACGAGGAGACCCGGCCGCCAAACAATAGAGGACAAAAGGGTTCCCCCCCCACAAGTGCGGACGGTGAACATGATATACGCAACCCACATACCCAAAAGGGAGCGGAAGCGTGCACTTAGGGACGTATATGCGATGGAGCCAGTCGCCCCAAAGTTTAATCCGTGGTCCTCATGCCCGATCACTTTTGATCGAAGGGACCACCCCACTAGCATCCGCCATGGTGGATTCGCCGCATTGGTTCTAGACCCAATCGTCGACGGATTTCACCTCACTAGTCCTGATGGACGGCGGTAGCAGCCTGAACCTGCTTTATCAGGATACAGTGTGCAAGATGGGCATAGACCCGTCAAGGATTAAACCCACAAAAACGACCTTTAAAGGCGTCATACCAGGTGTAGAGGCCAATTGTACATGCTCAGTTACACTTGAAGTGGTCTTCAGATCCCCGGATAATTTCCGAAGCGAGGAGTTAATCTTCGACATAGTCCCGTTCCGCAGCGGCTATCATGCACTGCTCGGACGAATCGCATTTGCAAAATTCGATGCGGTGCCGCACTACGCATACCTCAAGCTCAAGATGCCAAGCCATCGAGGAGTCATTACGGTCAACGGAAACACCGAACGCTCTCTCCGAAAGGAGGAGCATACAGCGGCTCTCGCGGCGGAAATACAAAGCGGCCTACTAAGGCAATTCTCAAGTCCGGCTGTTAAGCGACCGGACATCGTCAAGCACGCCCGGAGTAACCTACAACAAGACCACCTGGCACGTTCCGAGCACGTGTAGCAATGCGGCCCCAACCCCAGCCCTCGTGAAATCGCGAAACCAGTACCATGCGTACATAACTACGCTCTGGAGATACCATGGGCACAGGGGGAGGGGCACGACCACGGAATACCCAGAGTGCGGCTCAACCACACCAGGGGCTCCCAAATGTGTCATTCCTTTTTTTATTATTCTCAGGACTCTGTTTTCCAGAAGCCCTGTCCGGCAGTAGACTTGCCAAACTCACGATGCAACAACCAGGGAAGCAGAAAAGCTACATCGAGTATCCAGGTGGTCTCCATTACGAGCATTATACCTGTTTTACATACCATTCCGTAGCCTACCCCTGGAGGGGGACATGTTAAATAGTCCCATCCCTTGCTTATCACACTATTTGTATCATTCTGCTTTCATTGCAGTATTTTTTGAATAAACAATGCATCGCTTTTTGCCTATCATTGCATTCCTTTTTTTATCTATATATGTTCACTTATGACATGTTGCACCCGTACGCTTTTGTACGGCCAAATACACCAGGGGCTTAAGTTCCCCAAAGTATGGTGTGATAAGTCTGAACACTTTCACAAGTGCGGCACCCCGAACTTATAGCATTATATGCATCGGCTCCGAATCATGTCTTGGGTCAATAGTTGGGTTTGCCCGGCTCCCATGTTTTGGTACCTTACGTTCCGTTATATCGGCTAAGGTAGCGCTAGGAGAACCACTGCGATTGTGCCCCAGTTGAGCTGGGTTGAGCACCTCAGTGGAGAAAGCTAAAACTGACCGTCATGATGGGGCGAGAGCCGGTCGCTGTTCGAGAGGTTTTTTCGAGTCCCTAAAGACTTATGCCGCTTAGAGCGAGGAGCCGACTTTGTCCAGCCCAAGCGTGGATAGCGACCCGAATTCGGCTTTCCGAACACTAGGGGCTTCGCCGAAATTTAAAATTATAGAATTCTATGGCTAAGTGAGAGTGTTCAAGCATTATAAGTCCGGTTTCCTCATTCGTTGTGTTGAGCGCCTCCCTCGAAGGACCCAAAAATGGGAAAAAGAGCGCTCAAGTTTATCCCGAACACCCCAGCACTCGTGGCATGGGGGCTGAAGCCAACGACTTGCCATCTCTCAAATTTGATAAACGGCCACACAGAAGGTAATATTTTAAATTCACAAGCGTTTCTTAGCGCATATGAACAAGTTTTCAGCGCACAGGATAACAAAATGTGAGTCTACTCAAAAATTACATCTTTGGAGCATTCACCCGCTATAAGGCGGGCACCCTTCAGGACACCCTTATAGTACATCTCAGGCGTGCGATACTCCTTGCCCGGCGGTGGCGCGTCCGTCACAAGCTTCTCGGCGTCCATCTTGCCCCACTGCACTTTAGCGCGGGAAAGGGCCCGACGGGCACCTTCAATGCAGACGGAGTGCTTGATGACTTCAATCCATGGACAGGCGTCCACCAGCTGCCGCACCAGACCGAAGTAGCTCCCAGGCATGGCTTCTTTGGGCCACAGCCAAACTATGAGGCCCTTCATGGCCTGTTCGGCCACCTTGTGGAGCTCGATCAGCTGCTTCAGCTGGTCGCTCAGGGGCACCGGATGTCCGGCCTCAGCATACTGAGACCAGAATACCTTCTCCGAGAGCTCCCTTCCTCGGCCCGGTAGAATGCGGCAACATCGGACACACTACGGGGCAGATCTGCAAACACTCCTGGAGAGCTCCGAATCCGGGTAAGTAACAGATAATTCACTTTTACATGCTTGCTTTGCATGAAGAATGCCTTACCTGCCGCTATCTTTCTTATCTCCTCAATCTCCTGGAGGGCCTTCTGGGCTTTGGCCTTAGCGGCTTTGGCACTCTCAAGAGCCGAGGCGAGCTCGGACTCTCGAGTCTTCGAGTCACGCTCCAAACTCTCGTGTTTTTCCACGAGAGCCTGGAGCTCTTGCCGCACCTCCGCCACCCGTGCCTCCTGCTTCTCCCGCTCGGTGCGTTCCACGGCCGCATTGCGTTTGGCCTTGGACACCGCTTCCTTCAGGGTCGCCACCTCGTTCGTGGCCCCTGCAATACTCACGTTATCCCTGTCATTTTTTACAACCAAATCCTTTTCTATAAGGTATCACTTTAATAAGGTATTACTTACCTTCCTTGTCCTCGAGCTGCTTCTTGGCACGGCCGAGCTCGTTCTCAGACCGCTCGAGGCTCTGCTTCAAGGCATTGACCTCCGCAGTCAGTGTGGCAGAGGTCAGCAGCGCAGCCTGCATTCCCATATTGACATATTTGTGTTAGACTCCTGCGTATATCTTTTTATATCCTTAGTCCGACTTTTCTTTCCGACCACCAAACTGAGCATCAGGGGCTACTGTCTATGCGGTACTATTTTTACATATCTTAATCACATACCTCAAAGCCTGTTAGAAGGCTGGTGCAAGCTTCAGTCAGCCCGCTCTCGGCGGACTGAACCTTCTGAATCACTGCACTCATGACAGTGCGGTGCTCCTCGTCGATGGAAGCGCCGTTGAGCGCCTCCAGCAAATTATCCGGCGCCTCCGGTTGGACGGAGGTCACTGGCGTCGCAGTCTCGCCCTTCTTTTGAAGGGACCGCCCGCTGGATTTCGGAACCATTGCAGGTTCCGGTACGGAGTCCGGCACAGGGCCGGACTTGGAACCCTTTGGGGGTTGACCCCCCTCGTGCCCAAAGTCCGGGAGGTTGCCCTGCGGCACCTCCGGGACCTCCTCCTCCTGGCTGGGCCCCTTCTGGGACCCCACCTCAGCGTCGTTTGTGTCACGGGGGGAGGAGGCGGTCGGAAGTGAAGTACTATTCACATCCGACGGACCTAGGGACCCACTCGACGAAGCGGGGAGATCGTCCTTGGGCGGGCTACATGGTTGTATTCGGTGTTAGAAGACACTATGCAACAAAAGAGAAATCATGAGTTATTATGGAATCCGGACACTTACGATCTTGCCAGGGGCTTGGCCCTCGAGGGCCACTCCTCTTCGCTGTCGTCGGCATTGGTGGAACAGTCCGGAAGAAGGGTCCTTCCCTTCTTGGACCCTTCGGCCTCCCCCGTTGGGGAAGCCTTCCTCTTCTTCTCTCCCCCCGCTAGGGGAGAGGCCTCTTTCTTCTCCTCCTCGTCTTCGTGGGAGGAGTCCGCCTCAGAGTCATCGGACGATGAGTCCGATAACACCTGGCGCCGGGAACTCCTCCGAGTTCCCGTGGCCTTCTTCTTGGCCTTCTTCTCCGGCACCACGTAAGGCGCCGGGGCCAGCAGTACCGTTAATCGGGCATCCGCTGGGTCTTCTGGCAAGGGAGCCGGACAGTTAACCTGCCCGGACGTCTTCTGCCAGGCCTGTTAAAGGTAAAGGGAGTTTAGATCCCGCATAGAGTAAACTGTGAAAAACAAGCGTCCCGTAAAGGGTAGAATAGCTTACCTCGCCGGCTGAACACTGCGAGCTGAATCCGCGATCTTCGGTAGCGGATGCGGGAGCCTCGACGCCCTTGGACAGCACCTTCCAGGCATCTTCGTACGCAGTGTCAAAGAGCCTGCTTAAGGTTTGGTGCTGTGCCGGATCAAACTCCCACAAATTAAAAGTACGCTCCTGGCATGGGAGGATCCGGCAGATGAGCATGACCTGGACTACGTTGACAAGCTTGAGCTTCTTGTTCACCAAAGTTTGGACGCATGATTGGAGTCCGGTCAGCTCCTCCGAATCACCCCATGATAGGCCCTTCTCTTTCCAGGAGGTGAGCCGTGTGGGGATGCCAGATCTGAAGTCGGGGGCCGCTGCCCATTCAGGGTCACGCGGCTCGGTGATATAGAACCACCCAGATTGCCATCCCTTTATGGTCTCCACAAAGGAGCCCTCGAGCCATAGGACGTTGGGCATCTTTCCCACCATGGCATCTCCACACTCCGCTTGGCGGCCGCCCACTACCTTCGGCTTGACATTGAAGGTCTTCAGCCATAAGCCGAAGTGGGGCTGGATGCAGAGGAAGGCCTCGCACACGACAATGAACGCCGAGATGTTGAGGATGAAATTCGGGGCCAGATCGTGGAAGTCCAGGCCATAGTAGAACATGAGCCCTCGGACAAATGGGTGAAGTGGAAAACCTAGTCCGCAGAGGAAGTGGGTGAGGAACACCACCCTCTCATGGGGCCCGGGGGTGGGGATGAGCTGCCCCTCGTCTGGAAGCCGGTGCGCAATATTGTTGTGCAGGTATCCGGCTTTCCTCAACTTTTTGATGTGCCCCTCCATGACGGAGGAGGCCATCCACTTGCCTCCCGCTCCGGACATGACTGGGGAAGGTTGAGGCGAGATGTGCGGGCTTGGGCGTTGGAGCTCGAGTGCGCGGAAATGGATAAGCAAAGGAGGAAGAAGGCGTAGGTAAAAAGGTGGATCCTTATCCCCTAATATATGGGCGGACAAAACTATGTGTCCCCACTAGCCTGCTAAAACTCGCTTATCTCCCAAGCGCCGTAATCAATGGCGCGGTTGGGTTACCCACGCCCGTATTGATGAGAATCCCGGAATAAGGGGACACGATCTCTGCTTTGACAAGACGTGCCAAGGCAACCGCTTCGCTAAACACGCTAAGGTGGAACAGTAAAAACGATTCGAATAAAGGCTTGGTCGCGGTGTGATGTCACGCCACGGAATACGTCAGCAGATTGAACTTGTGTAAATATTATTCTCTCTACGGTGGTATGTGGAACTTATTTTGCAGAGCCGGACACTATCCCGGTGTTCAAAATCTTCTATGAATTATTCGGAGGAGGAACCCGCCTTGCAATGTCGAAGACAATATGCGTGCCGGACTCGTCATCACTGAAGCTTGGTTCAGGGGCTACTGAGGGAGTCCTGGACTAGGGGGTGTCCGGATAGCCGAACTATCATCTTTGGCCGGACTCCAAGACTATGAAGATACAAGATTGAAGACTTCGTCCCGTGTCCGGATGGGACTTTCCTTGGCGTGGAAGGCAAGCTTGGCGATACGGATATGTAGATCTCCTACCATTGTAACCGACTCTGTGTAACCCTATCCCTCTCCGGTGTCTATATAAACCGGAGGGTTTTAGTCCCTAGGACGAACAACAATCATACCATAGGCTAGCTTCTAGGGTTTAGCCTCCTTGATCTTGTGGTAGATCTACTCTTGTACTACCCATATCATCAATATTAATCAAGCAGGAGTAGGGTTTTACCTCCACCGAGAGGGCCCGAACCTGGGTGAAAACATTGTATCCCTTGTCTCCTATTACCATCCGCCTAGACGCACAGTTCGGGACCCCTACCCGAGATCCGCCGGTTTTGACACCGACACCCGTGGTTTCATGTCGTCGTTAACAGGCCAGTACAATATTCAGCCTGTTAATGGCCCAACGCTACCTGGGCCAAACTAAGCTCTGGGTCCACAAAAGGCCGATGTAAGTTTGGGCCTGGCGCATTGTGTGAAGTCCCCAATCATTCGGGCCCAAGAAAGACGCAGGCCGACCCAATTGTGGCCCGCTAAAAACCAGGCCCGTTAGAGTCGAATGTTTCGGCCCGGTCGACTACATCTGATTTTTTTCAGATAGCGAATGATGGCAGTAACTAGTAGGTGTTCAAGAAAGAAATTACGACATAGTAACTAAGAATAAACCTACACTATACAATAAAGGATTTAAGGTATGTTACATCCACTGGGCATCGAAGTTCGCCAACGAAGAAGCAGATTACAAAAACTGGCACCATTGCAGCGTTACAAAATAATACTGAACCGAGACCACTTCCAAGACAGTTCAAGAAAGGTTAGCCTTGCGGGGGAACTGCTGCGCAAGCTACTGAGCAAGGCTGTGAGACCGGCCTAGCATGTCGGTCATAGCTTCCAGGTGTAGCTGTTTAGCGATGAGGTTGTCATTGGTGTTCTCCGCAATCTTTCTTACAGATAGGACTTCAAGATGTTTGGCCGAATGCCTTTCTGCTAGAACTTGGGACTGAAGAAGTCGAATTGATTCAGACAACGAATTCTGTGAGCTTGTCTGACTGTTAGTCTCAAGTAACTTGAACACTGCATCAAGACAAGACTTTGGGGTTGTCTCGCTATCTTCAAGATGTTTTGCCTTCTTTGCTACAATATATGTTGGGTTTGTCTCACAGCCTTCAGCAGACTTGTGCATGCCATTAGGCATATCACCCTGAAACAAAGCAGAGAGATGATAGGTTTTGCACGTGTATAAACAAAGATGGTAACTATGCTGTCAATTCCATCCAATTTCAAATTAGAAAATAAAGAGTAAGTTCAAAATATCAATAGCATAATTTGGCATTGTTCATAATGTGGGGAGCTTCATCACACTACTGGATTACCATGTCAACATAACAAGCATAGATGAAGGGCAAAGAAAATCATTGTTTCTATTTTGGATAATGTGCATGGCATGTTGTTCATATCATCAGCCACATCAGTAAGATAAAACATGAGATGACAAGGTGCAAACGTGGGCTGCTTCACCACACACTGGATTATAGATCCACAAAAAAAAGCATACATATAGGGAGTATTAAGTAATATGCATCGTATGAATAAGGAATTTGGTTTTACAAGTAAAACTTAGAACTTACGGTTCTTGCGAACATGCATTTTGGTAGAAACAGCAAACTAAACAGCAGTAAACGATAGGGAGTATGAGCAAATTAAACAGCAGTTGAGGATAAAGACTTTAGAAGGACTGACTTACATTAACAGTTAACACCGACTTCATAATGCCCTTCTCCATGTCAAGGGAAGGATAACTCAAGAATTTCAGCACAGAATCTTCTTCATAAGCATTGTCTGTACTCTACATTTTGTAGAGAGTAATGATAGATATGATAATACTGGAAGGGATAGAGGATAATGAAGATAAGATGTAGATTGATGCTACATAATCAACTACCAATCCCTGGAAGTACAAGCGTTACATGAGAAAATGTACTGACAAGAGCAATGGGCTACACTTCTGCACTGGCATTGTCTGTGTATTCTACTTGTTGGTAAGATTAAATATAGATCTGATCTTTTTTAGTAAATGGTGGGCGAGGGGGATAAGATGCAGAATGCTACAAAATGAACCAATCTTTCTTCCCATAATACAAGTGTGTTTTGAACACTGGTGTACTGGAAAAAACGTTCTTATATTATGGGACGGAGGGAGTAGCTGTTAATGTAAGTATAGTGATAGACCACGTTCAGTCCTTACAAGAGGACTGCAGAGCTAAACCTCTTCCAAAGCATTGGGTTGATTCTAAATTTAGGTAAGAGTCCATATGGATCTTATAATGTCCACCAAATGGACGATTACGAGGCTAACATGTGCAGTGATGCTACATAATCAAACAACTATGAAAGTAAGTATGGTCATACAGGGCAAGAGGTACTCACAAGAGCAATGCAGTGTGCAGTATAGTTGCGAGATTCTGTGGTCCCTTGAGAATGAATTTTCTTCTGCTAACAGTTTTCGTACAAGTGAGACATTAAGGCAAATGCAGAAATGGAGTTCAAATTGTGATGTGATATCATAGGCAGTACCTTACGCTGTAGCTGAGACCAATGTGTAACAAGATTATTCCAGTCACGGTCGGATAAATGTAGCACCAGAGACTTTACAGAAATTTCATTCAGAGGCTTGCCATCGAAGTGCGCTTGCCTCAGTTAGGAACGATACTTCATCAACGAGTGCTTGAAAAGCGCAACCAACCCTTGCTCGTCATCACAATCCAGTTTGCTCCTCACCAATTTTAAAGAATAAATCTTCTGTCTTCTGTTAGCAGAAACATATGCAGTAATGACCATGAATAACATTAGTACATTACTTACGCGTAAGTTGCGGAGGAAGACTGGAAATTGTTCTATGTCTGCGGTATAATCTTCCCATGAAGGAAAGATGCGCACAAAGTTCCTGACAACAACATAAGCTTCGTCTTCTAAACTGGGAAGAAATGGAACAGGGGTCCTATTTGCTGCAATTGGGGCTCTCTCTGGTTCGGAAAGGGATTTGGCAACTGGATTTGGTGTACTCTTTGCTGGAATGGGGGTTTTGCATCATACAGCTGGTGCTATGTCAACTGGCATAATCATACTGTTTGCTGCAGTTGGGGTTTGCTAAGTTGGGGCATCAGAAATAACCAGTGTAGTAGGGCTAGAGTCTGCTAGAGTTGGGATGTTTTGTGGGTCAGGTGATATTGCAACTATACCTAATGTGCTATTTGATTTATCAGGTGCCACTACCTTTTCCAAATACTTTGCTTGTGCTCCTCCATGATCAGCAATCGCCCTCTTCCTTTTAAACGTCTAATACACAAGAACAACCTTTTAATGGATAAATATGGTATGATGACAGATGGAATATGTACTAAAAATGGATAGGTAGGGCGTATTCACATACACGATGTGTAAACTAAGCTAATGGTAGTTCAACAAAGTAGAAGCAATGCAAAGCATCAGTTGCAAGATATGTGCGAGCAATGTAACCTTGGAAAGTTAGAGCAAGTACCTTGATGGGTGAATAAGATAGGGCATCTTCCTCTGACTCCTCCACTAGGGAGCTACATTGACTTAGGTCTCCCTCTACCTCAGAATCACTGTTAGGATCATATTCTAGGCATGAATCTATAGGTGGAGAGCGTTTGCATTGAATTGCATCCAGACTTGATTTCAGTCCCTTAATGCCAAGTTTGACAGCCATGGCATTGTTTTGCTTTATTCTTTTCATGCGCGCAAGCTCATAATCATTATGATGCTGTTCAGAATCTGAGATTCATGAAAACATAAAAAGTAGTCAGATTATCTATGGAATGCATTGCGGATTCAACTCGAAGAGTGTCTCCCTATAAACCCCTGCATATGCAAAGTTCACCCCCCAACCGTGCTGACAAGACCACACACAGAAATACAAACCCCTTATGTCTCTATAACAGGTAGGCACACATTTCAAAACTGAAGTAGGAACATTAGAATCATATGAAATTCGTATTTGAACAAATAAACATTGACAACAAATATGACAAGGCAAGCATATATGTAGTGAATCAATCATTTACTTGTGAGCTTACTAGAACAAGTATGCAGAACTGTAACTGCAGTAAGAGACCGTCCAAAATCGGAATGAAGAAGTTTGTCTAGCACTTATTGTTTGCAGCTAATTGACGTGAATAATTGGATATTATATCGAATGAGTAAGAAAGACAAGTAAAATTGTCAACAAACCTGACTTGCAGTAGTAATCTGGGTCAATGTCACTATGACCAACAATCCAAAATGACTAGTGTCTGTTCCGAGGGCCGGAATTTTGAAAACCCTGTGAACTTTAGAGGTACTAAAGATTACTGAAATACGTCTGAACCATTAAGTGTAGGTAGCACTAAGCACACAACAAACCCTAATGATAGTCCTGCCTAATGAGTAATGAATCAATTAGAAAATGGGTGATGAGGAGTGGCTGCTGAGTGTTGAGGACGTATCTCAGGATAAATCGGGTTGGCTTGGTGGGTGCTGCACGCCTGAGCCCTGAACGAACTAGGAAGGTAGGCACGGTGGCGCGCCCGGGCAGCGGTGACGCTGTTGGGCGAGCGGCTCCTGGCCTCCTGTTAGTCCGGCGTCTCCTCCTAGAGTCATGCTGTCTGGGGACGGTAAGTCGCCGACAAGGCAGGAGGCTGGGGGCGAGTAGAGATCGAAAGCGCGCAGCAGAACAGAGGGGAATCGGGGCCTGGGACGACCCAAAATCCCAGGGTGGGCCGGCCCACCGTGGGCACCCTGTAGAGATACACATCCGAGCGGCGAACATGCATTTTCGAAACTAATTTAGGAACATTTAGCTGACCAATTAAACAACTCTATTTTAATAATATCAGATTCGTATTTGAACAACTAAGCTTGTTTAGCTTGATGGGTGGAGCAGTGTTATTATGACACGAAGCACGTATTCTGATCGTATAGTGATCATAAAAGGGGGAAACTCTAAGCATATTTTTTTTAGCAAAAGAGGGTTTCCCCTCTGATTTCTATTAAAGAAACCACCACGGAACCAACATGATCAATTAAACCCTAAGCATGATCAATTAAACCGTATTATGGATGTGCCATGGCAGATTTGAAGCTGCAAACTGGAGAAATGATATTTAGCATCCATTGTTTGCTTCAAATTAAGAACTAAATTCTAAGAGCTGAAAAGAAAGTAGAGTAACCAAGTTAAGATCTATTTTCTGGTTGAGATCAAAATGTTGAGGAGATATGAAGTACCACCTCTCTTGCGGCGCCGTGTAGGCATCGGGGGTGCGATGGCTGTCAGTGGCGTTGAAGCAGATCTGTGACGGTAGACGGGTGCATCGGGGGATAGGTCCCGTTGCGGTGGAAGAGAAGGTCGTGTGAGCGGCCCCGACAAAGAGGACGATGGCGCCGATGAAGCAAGAGGATGCGATGCAAGTCTATTGGTCCGTCGCCGTGGATGAGAAATGTCCATCTCTAGTAGTGGATGACGTGGTCTTGGTAGGCGCTCCGGCATGGTGGAGGACGGTGGCGATGGATGTGGTGGAGGACGGCGGCGATGGATGGGGCGGCGGACGGAGGCTGGTGTGGGGATGGGGTGTTCTAGCGCGGACTGTGTATGAATGGGAAAATGGAAGGAGAGGTATGGGGAACCATGTTTTTGGGACGCGCCGGTCTGAAATATGGGAAAGTTACGAACTTAGCCCCCGTTTAAAATTTGGACGTCTCATCAGTTGGGGATAGGACGGTAATCTCGCATCTCACCAATATTTGCCCAGAGCGATTTTGGGCGAGGAGAGGGTGATTGGCGCCCACGGTGTATGAACGAGGCTGACAGGTAGGGCGGTTGTGTCACGTCTGAGTGAAGTTACAAACCTGCCCCTTTTGAAAATATTTGCCTACATCGATTTCGGCAGAGTCGAGTTTGTTTTGCCGCCCACCATGTATGAATGGGGAATGGAGGGAGAAATAGAGGTCTTTCGGACAAGCTTGAATCAAATGTGTTTTGCCGCCCATGTTTGACGCCCACCATGTCGGAATGGGCTCAGAGGCGGTCGTGTCACGTCTAATTGAAGTTACTAACCTACCCTTATTTAGAGCAGTGGAAATCGGGCCGATGGATTGTCCGTGTAATGGGTAGACAGTAATTTCCATCTCCCAAACACTTGGCTTCGGGCAACCGATGTGGGAGTGGACATTTTGCTGCTTCTTTCAAATTTTGGGACAATAAGCATCTATGTTTACCCTAGCAACTAAATTCGAATCCATTTTGTATTCCTATATGAATCTTTATAAATCATTCTATGTGTTTTTATATATCTTCAAAAGGACGACAATGATGTATTCCACTGTCATATATGAATATGTTTTACAAATGCCGATACTCAAATTCAGAAGCTAGAATCCATTTTAAGGTGAATTCAAATATTTGGAACACTTCATGTCGAACTCAAATATCACACGCAGCATAATGTGTACTCCCATTTAGATATGTACACAAGCGATGTATCAAGATACAAATACCGAGTCAATCAACCAAGAATGTACAGAACTAACAGACATATAAAAACTTATAGAGTATATGGATCAATAATATCAACTAACATACATAAGCCAGGCCGCTGTAATTTTTTTTGGCTACACCAGTATCCTTTTTTTAGCCAGCATCTTGGCCCTTTCCGATGCGTGCCACTTATGGTCCATCTATACTATTACTATTGCTGAATGCACATTCAGCCCGATTGGCATATTTGTAGGTCTGGCACAGCAATCGAAATGAAATGTCTCCGAGTCTTATCAATTAATACAGACTTGTGCTCAAATAAAATTATAAACCAAAAAAAACAATTATTACATGATCTCTAAAACAAATGGTTTGATTGATTACATGAACAGACAACACAAACGTTATTCAACTATGGAAAGAACATTTCACCTATGATTTACCAAGTAGGAATTTAATTTCCTTTTTTCCTTCAGGACCTTAACAATCTGGTCAGTCTTAGCTTGCTTCGTTTTGAAATCCACCAAATATTTAATGGTTGTCTTGAGTACTGCTTGTGATTGTGCTGTTTGCTTCCTCAACATGTCAACTTCATCTCTAAGTGCAGAAGCAGAATCTCTTTCTACCACTAGTTTAGCCTCTAGAGCATCAGCAGTTGGCAATTCATACTGCATGATTGGGCCGGTGCCACTGCTGTGGGATGATGCAACGTCCATGGGGACTTCACTCTTTGATCTTGGGCTAACCTGTTTTGCCATTAAAGTTCCGATTGGATTCAGAAAAGTTGAAGTTAGCAAAACATCTCAACTGGGAGTTATAACAGCAAACCAGTTAAACAAACAAGGAATTAAAGAGTTTCAATTGGATGCTGAAAAGTAGTTATTAACATCATTGTAACCCGCTGTTGCAGCAGCAAAGCAGTGAAACAAACAAGTAGATATTTAAGTTAAGGCAAACAGGTAATTCTTAACAGTAAGTATCAAACACATAGATAGGCGCAGTCTACAATATGATTAACAGGCTGTGGCATTATGTAATCAGTAGCAAACTAAATTAAGCCAAGCAACATAATTGAACAATTTTGCAATAAGTGGCTAACTAAAATTCCGAGAAGCAGGTAACTGAACTTATGCTAGTTCATTGTACAGGCACACTGCAACTTTTTTTTCGCTTACAAGGTTGTACGAAGGAGTCCATGGCATCAATTGCTTGGATACGCAGTCCCAATACTTATTTATTCCCACACTGCATTGGTAAGTCGAATGGTTAATCTGGTTAGATGGTGCGTCCTTGATATGTTATATGAGGACGTGTAGTCAGACTAGTTGTAGCCACACACATCACACTAGCTTTTACTATATATTTCATGCGATTACTTTTGACATATCGAGATCTAAGCAATCTACAATAGGATGAAAAGACCGGCATCCTTCACATTATTGGCGAACTCAATTCATAGAAATAAGCAATTACCATTCTGTGGGTAAATCAAAAGCGCCACTGGAATATTTTTCACTATCCAACCATACATGGAAAAAGGGGCGACGCCACCATAGGGGCTGGTACGGGAGGCCACCTCAGGTGGCTGGAAAGTGTGCACCTGGTTTGAGTCGTCCAGGTTGGCCCACGCTAGTTTTGTTTGTCCCAACGCACGAGCAGGCAATGTAAAAAATGAAGAAAAATGTTTCAACTTGGATGGGCCAATAACATAAGTGCAAGGCAGGCCCTATAGCAGGCTCGCGGCCCAAACGAGCGCCTCCCATATCGATCGACAGCAGGAAAAATCCCAATTCATTCGCTCCACCCTCCAGTCTGGTTTGCTCCTAACCTAGCCGCCGCTGGACAGACCGACACATCACTTCCTTGCGCCCTCATTGGAGGGAAGTCGCCGGGCTTCAAGCGAACAGAAGGACAAGAAGATGAAGATCCAACCCTGGGTGTAGCCTGCGTGGGAGGCAGCGGCGGCAGCACGGGCATGGCATCGAGCTTGCGCAAACGGATAGTCACAACTTGCAAGAGTAGCATGTGCAACGAGAAGGTACATCACATCCCTGATTATATCTAATTCAACTCTTCAATTTCTGGCCAATAGTTAAACCTGACGGTGTTGTAAAAATGCTTGTATGTAGGGATGAGAAAATGAAACCAATTTCTACTTATTTTATAACTCCCCCAATCAATACTGAACTGACTGAATCTGATGTATCTAATCATGTTTCTGGTGCAAACATACAAGCTCATGTTGTTCTTGAGCCTGAAGTGTCTAATGAACAGACTGCTAATGAAGGATTTGATGCAAACATTTTACATGCTCCTGGTGATGAACATATAGTGTCTAATGTGGGATCTAATGCAAGCATTTTGCAAGCTCATTGAAGGATTTAGTGTCTAATGATGATCTACTATGTTGAGAGAGACAGAGATTTGCAGGCATTGCTGACAAGCAAATTATAGTGCATTTTCATAGCTTGAGGAAACGTCGAGGCCATCTACCAGAAAGTCCCCGTATCATGACAACATAGCATAAATACTTTTCTAATATTTTGTTTGAAACTATTGGCATACTTGTGCAGGATAGATATATTGATATGCAGTTTGCGCACTGGTTATAGGTGCAATTACACTTCGATATTTTCATCCAGAGAACGAATAATTCAAGCAGGTACAGACCATGTTTGTAGTCCTTGTACACCATGATGCATTTTGTGTTTTTGGTGCTTGCATCATTTAGTGCTTATAATCTGAACTACTTTGTATCATTAGCTGGTTTTCAAAGTGCATGTAGCTTCACATTTCACAAGTTATGTTGATTTCTGGAGTGCAAGTGCCTTCATATTTTTTAAGTTAAATGTTCGCCCCTGGTAACTTGAATTCATGGATCCGCCACTGCACACAAATCATACACGAATGCCAGTACGAATTAAATGAAATGCAGGGACTTACGCTAGCTTGTTGTACAGGCTCACTGCAGCTCTGCTTGCGCTTGGGATGTTCCATGTACAAGTCCATGTTACCACTTGCTTGGATGTGCAGGCCTTGTGCTCCTTGCATCCCCCTCTGCATTTTTGACACGGTGAATGGTTGATCAAATAAGTGGAATCGACCTTGATGTTGTGCCGGAGGACAGATACTTATAAGGTTATACGGGTGTGTAGGATGTGTACCAGATCCCATAGCGCCGTCATGTTTCGGTAAAAAATGGATTTGCTTGTTTCAGATGATATCTCCAGAAGAAATAAGAGTTAAAGTCAGAGTTGCATATGCGTGTAAGCTAAGAGAGCAGTGAAAGGATATCCAAACATCGTCGGAACAGTGCACAAGGGAGTGATGTGTGGATACCTAGTTCGGGCCGGCGTTTGGGCATGCTCGCCTAGCTAGAGTGCGGGTCACTTCAGAGCCGTTGAGGGTGATGCGTTGGCGTTGGCTGGCCGCGCACGGATGTAGATCTTGAGTGGTAGCGGAGCGCTATGATGCGGTGGATGAGACCGTTGGTGAAGCCCCAACGGCCTCGGGGGGCGGAGGTGCGATGATGTGCTCGGTGAGGTAGCCCCGGTGAGCTGGGAGACGGTGTTGGTGAAGCGCACCTGATGCGACAGAACTCGGTGTCTGTGAGGCACGTCGGTTGCGGCGGCCGACGTGGTCGGTGGACCACCCGGTGCGGTGGACGAGGGCGTAGATGAGGTAGCTCTGATGCGGTGGTGAAGCGCGACCATCATCTTCGTCGTTGTCGTCCGACACAGAGGTGGGGAAAGAGACGAGATGAGGGGCGATTCAAACTTTGCTTGGGTTGGCGGCGAATTAGGGATTTGAGCAATCTGGGCACGGAAGGGGACGGTGGAGAAGAGAGATTTTGCAGGGCTGGAA